>NC_139611.1:42812478-43018417 GCF_964270895.1 Podarcis filfolensis
AAGGGAAAGCTGAGTGCAGTTGGATATTTACTCTGGACTTTTAAGAAGGTGGATTTCTAAAGCTTAAGTGAGATTCCATGGTCAGAAATTCTCAGAGAGAAGAGAATTCAAGATGGATGGGAACTTCTTAAAGGTGAACTATTGAAGGCACAAATGCAGATGATTCCAACAATTAAAAATGTGGGAGGCATCTAAAGAAACCAGTGTGGCTGTGATGTGCATCCACAGTAAATGTTGATACATCCTTATTTCTAGAACAGTATCCCATGTAAGACGACACTGAATAAAATCTGATCCACTGCTTTATTTCAGGACAAGCCAGTGTCAAATATGACACATATACACCCATGTTAATCTGAGGTCATCATTTATTCATTAGAGTTTTGAGGTATACACCCCAAGTTCTTTATTAATTTTTTCATATTTTGACTATGATTGACATTTAGTATATGACTAAATGCCATATCAAAGGACATTCTCCTGGATATGGGGTGTAAGATTTTTGTGGCCTGAAACCTATTGTGGAGTGCACACTCCTTGATCATTACTTGTTGCTGATATCTGAGGTCACCACACATTCATGTGTGTTGCACAAACATGACAACCTCGATTGGAGAAAAGCTTTGTGTATCTTGTAGGAGACTGTCCCTCAGTCAAGGAGTTATATGATATGAGGTATTCCAAAGTTTATTTTGGGGCTCAGGAGACACATAAACTTTAATTAAGTTTTCTGACTGAGTTTCATTTTGAACTTTGCACAAACAACTGGGAACTAGTAACCAGATTCAAAGCTTTCCACAAGCAAGCTTGAGCCACTAAGACAGACCAAAGTATCACTTCTCACATTGTTCTTGACTATCTTAGCTCCACCCCCAACCGCCCAGTATGCTCTCATTCATGCTAATGTCCAATATAACCACAAATTGAAAAGAGGATTTCTAGCAGCCAACAGAAAGAAAGGAGGTGCAGATCTATGTCATGCCCAGAGTTCATCAGGAAGACAGCAATCCAGAAATGGAGACATCACTAGCTCCTCCTAGTGTTTCTGGGTCCAGCCCTCCGAATATGGAGAAGAGGGATGTACGGCAACCAAAGCACCTACACCAAAGTCATAAGCAACTGGAAAACTAGGAAAGATTAAGTTTTCAACTTGTTTATGTTGTACAATCATTTGAAGATGCATTCCCTGGAATCAAACCATTGTGCCATGATCTATCCATCACCACTGCATGCTATAAGTGATGAGCTAGCTCTCTACACATGAGGATTAACCTCCTAGTCCTTTCATTTGAAATGTGACTGAAACATGTTTTGTGTGGTCATTATGCCCATAAATGTCAGAATCCTATCACTCTCTAATAGTAAACTCAGGTGATGAGTGTCAACAGAAGTGAAGCTGTTTCACCCTATTGTTTCACTGTAGCTATGTCAGCATACTCAGGGGAACCTCAAGATTTGTAGAACCCTCCCCCTCTCCCCCCCCAAAAAAACCCAGACAAATGAGGGCTATACATGCCATAATATGTTGAGATCTCAGTTAGAAAAGAAAGCAAGATATTGTGGTGGTGGGGTGTCAAATGGAATACAGTCGTACCTTAGCTGTCTAACGCCTTGGTACTCAGACGTTTTGGCTCCCGAATGCCGCAAACCCAGAAGTGAGTGTTCTGGTTTGCATCAGCTGAATGTCTGATGCAGCTTCCGATTGAGAGCAGGAAGCTCCTGCAGCCAATCGGAAGCCACACCTTGCTTTTCAAACCATTCCAGGAGTCAAATGGACTCCCGGAACGGATTAAGTTCGACAACCAAAGTACCACTGTATCCTGGGGGAGGGTGTGGCTCGTTCCCTGAACAACAACACTTCTGTTAGAAGTTAGGGCATTTTGCTGCAGATTTTCTATATAAAGAGCTACTTTAATTATACCCTACCGCACTGAAAATTTGAACAATTTATTTCTATGAACATTAAGTACAGGCAAAACTGGGAGCAGAAGAAAAGGAGGAGAACCTCCAAGAAGTCTGTCCTAGGCACAAGCAGCTTAGAAACTCAGGCTAGTATTGCTCCTTCTGTAGCACATTAGGAGCCCTTCACCTGTCCTCACTGCCAAAATATACAGAGCAAAAGTCTTTTCATACACACACACAAGTTTCACCTTATCCCAGGAAGCAGCCCTTATTGAACTGTGGAAGCATGTGCGCTGCATGCTATGGGAATGAGTGGCTGCCCCACAGAAGCCATGAAGTCTAGCAGAGGCACACACACAAAAGGCAAACACCTGCACCGCTCCCCCAACATGTCAGGTAAGAGGGCAACAGGAATGGTAAGTTGAGAGAGGACACGACGATAGTTTTGCAGGAACTGTACCTCAGGGAATGGATCTGATGTCAAGTGTCAGCCAGTAAATTGCTATTGGCTTCTCAATAAGCAGGAGCAGTGAGCTAAGTGTTTCCTTGTGTTGTGAAGGCTTGCTCAGACTCAATACGGCAGTATTGACAGCACAATCACCCAGTAATCCAGGCCTCACTAACGGCTCAGCACTTCTACCCTGAAAATACACTTTCCATTTGGACACCAGCCCATTAGCTGGGACTGGGATCACAGACATCATCCCACCTCCCCCTGAACTGGCACTGCCCTCTGAAAATGGCCTTGGGAGAAGGAGGGAGGGAGCAGAAGTCCAGCCGTTACTCCCTTCCTGTGAGTTAACCCCTCCTATGATAGAGGCCTGTCTTGTCCTGCAAAATCCCGTGTCCAGCTCACAAGCCAATCAACATGAAGATATCTGGCGATGTAGGCACTTCCAATCTGAATGGCTGACTCGAGGGAACTTTGGTCACTGTGACCTACTCAGCCTGCTCTCAGTCTCTTCCACTGTGCTGCCAGTGGAATGATGAGAATGCCTCAATAGGAATTCTGTCTGCTTTTTGCTAAAATGCTCTTTTCCAAACCTATTGAAACAAATCCTTAGCAAAGCCCAATGGACACCTCAGTCTATGCAGGAACACAGCAGGTAAGCACAACGTGCATACTTTCCTCACATGACAGACCCACAAGAGGACAGACATGAGGCAAAGGTGTAAAGCGACAAGGCCCAGAGTAATCATAGAGGCCAGTTCTAGTGGGAAGCAGATCCCTGGCAAGGAAAATGTTAACAGTGTTTCAGGCTGTCATCTGATAAACGGCTCTGTGGAAAGCAGGTTCTCTCACTTTGAGATATGATGTCACTAACCTTTATTGATCCGCCATCAGAGAACTTGGCTTATCTCTTGTGGGTGATCAGCTGCCCTCCTGGACTCAACTAGTGTTTAATACACTACTGGGCATCATGCTCAGCAAGAGAGCAAGATACAGCCACAAGAGGCAATATTTCACAGGTTATGCCAACGGAAGGGGAGACTGCTTGCTTGTGCACTCACTTTCCCCTCCCTGCTGTCAAGGCCGCCATCCTGTCCTGCACTGAGTCGTAGCAATGTATTCAGGTTGAGCTCAATCACAAATCAAGGCTAATTTCAAAGTCAGCATACTCAGCCAGAAACAGTTAAGGCTGCTCCTCCAAATGCTATCCCAACTCCATTTCCCCCCATTTTTAATGCTGCTAACTGAGCAGGCAAAGATGTCTGAAGAACAGTGGAAGCTACAGAAAAATGAAGTGACTCAGGAGGCTGCAGAGAAGACAGGAGGACTTTCACAGGGATTGAACACAGATGCCATGGTGAGTAATGAAAGCGGGACAAATCTCAGTCCAAACCAATGAGTCAGCAAAATGGCTCCAACACAGCAACTGAGAATACAATGGCAAGTGGCAAGAGTTTAGGCTCAAATATACTGTGCAGTAGGGAGAAAGAACACCCTAACTGTGAAGAACCTGGGAACAAAAAGTTCTAAAGCTCCCCTTCACCCACAGAATTCTGTTTGCTCAGACACTGCAGACTAGATAAATACTGCAAAGCCATTTAAGGGACAGATAAGAACTACAAACGCTTAGTGCTGCCTGGAGCTCTCCAACTTGTTCCTTGTATCATGGGTAATGGGCTTTGGCCAGGGCTGAGAGTAGTTTATCAACTTCATCCAATTCCTGCAAAAAGATACTCCTTGCTGGAAAAAAAAAGTTTATCTAGTTATGCTCCTAAATAAAAATAAGAAACAGACATAAACACACACCCCACCAGTTGTAACACCAACTCTCCAGAAAAGTAAGCATTTACAGACTGGCTACAGTGAAATGCTCCAAGCTGAGCACCTCTAGGCTGACACACAATTGGCATGAATAAAATAAATTTATACATGAATCACATAACACAAATCATGCTCTGCTAATTGAAATAATGGACACATACACCCCTTTCACCTGGATTCCAATCCTTTAACTGAGCTATCAGGGGGTTAAATGTAAAAGCGATTGGATTCTGCAGAAGTTGACAAGGGTGGTGATGCTGCCGGAATTTTCACCAGTGTTGTGAACCACCAATGCCCAAAATGCTTCCTCAACTAGAGGGATCTTTATTCAGCATGCCTTGGGGAAAATGGTAGCTGTTAGGACACTGTCTGAACATCTTTGCTCTGGTGGGTATAATTGTGTTTTACTTACAGAAAAAAGGCATCTTGCCACGCTGTGTCTGTTTAGCTTAATATAGTTGATCAGAAGTAAGCAGTTCCAGTTAACCTGGAGATCACTGAATTAGTTAAGAGTGAGAAAGGTGGTCTGAACTCCAGAATGGGCACTGGGTCATTGTTCAGAACAATGGGATTAACATACTCTGATTTCACACAATCCAATGCTCACATCACCTTTCTATTGTGCATGTAGTATGGGTGAGTATCTGAATTTTCAAATTTTCCCACAAACAGAGGTGTTCAAAGCAACTCACATAAAGGACAGAAACAGCCAATGTATAATGCAGGCCACCCACTCTTCGGACAGCCACCAAGACTTACTCTTCCAAGTTGCAGATATTAGTATCATTCCTGTTATAAGAATTTTTAGGTCATATATATATATATATATATATATATATATATATATATATACACACACACACACACACATATATATAAATAATGTTCATAAATGTACCAAGCAAACACATATATACATATATAAACCATGTCTAAAACCCACAGTAAAAATCCTAAAGCCATTGTGACTCTTTCAGTCACCTCAAATATTTCTCTACAACAGGGGTCGGCAAACTATTTCAGCAGGGGACCAGTCTACTGTCCCTCAGACCTTGTGGGGGCCCGGACTATATTTTGGAAAGAAAAAATAAGAACGAATTCCTATGCCCCACAAATAACTCAGAGATGCATTTTTTTAAAAAAGCACACATTCTACTCATGTAAAAACACGCTGATTCCCAGACTGCCCATGGGCCGGATTTAGAAGGCGATTGGGTCGGATCTGCCCCCCCCCCCCCGGGCCTTAGTTTGCCTATCCATGCTCTAGAAGGTGGAAGGAAATGCAGAAACCTCCCCATTGTCTGTGTCCTCACAAATCCTGCCTTAAGGGCACATTTAAGGTGTGAATAGGGTGAGCCTGTGACCTGGCTCAGGAATAAAGTATTTTCATTACAAAAGAATGGCCAGGTTCCCCAGGTAATCCAGTCAAGTGACCATTAACAGGTAACCTGGCAGACAGGGTAAAAACAACACACTCAGATTTCTGTTGTAGACAGCCTTTTCTGTGATGTAGGTATGATGTATCTGGGGGGTGGTCTTGGATTACACCCCTTCTGTAATGTATGTTTCTGGGGGTGGTCTTGCGACTCCAGGGCGGGCAATTTAAAATGTCTATATCAGGGCTTGCGCGCATGGCTCGGGGTCCTCCTCCTCTCTCCTGCGTGTAGGGGAGCACCCTGTTGCAGCAGTTAATAAAGATCAGGCTTACTAGCTGCTTTGCTTCTCAATGTTCTCTGGTTTGTCTCTGTCATTTTCTCCTACTGATACAGAACCTACAAAAGGACTCTATATGGGCTCTTGGGTACTCCATAAGGGAAAAGCAGCAGGTTTTTTATTTTTATCACCTCCTTTCAATGTGAGGTTGAGGGGATTTATCATTTAGTTCTATCTGCTGCTAAAAGAACCTATAGCTGGCTCAGTTGGGTAGCTCTCAGCTTCCTCTCCCTGCTTGTACCCAAATTTAACAGGAAAACACAGGAGCCAAACTCTGCCTGGGAAAATACACCTATCCTCCAGAGGGCACACATTGCACAATCAGTGCAGAAGCTTTTATCCAAGGGCAATATGAGAAGTCTTTTCCATATGTGAAGGTGCTGCTGGAGATATATACACATGAAAGTCTGTGTAGGACAAGGGGAGGAATTATCCCTCCAATTGATTTTTGCTCTGGGGTATTAGAAAGAACACAGCATTTATCTGGAGATTTCTTCCCAAAGCCGACTGTGGACTTTCAAACATAAAGAGACTTGAAAGGAGCTTATCAGGTGAACAATCTGCTCAGACCATCATCACTCAAAACAGGACCCCCAGCAGGGAGCTCCACGATCCCATTGTTCTTTCTTGGACCTCTGAAAGTAACTCAGCTGCTTGTCCAGCTTCAAACAAGCAGGAACAGGGTGGGGGGAGGGGGAGGAGGGTAGGCTAGAACTACAGAAAGGGGGCAGCCCCCCTGTGCTCCCAACACGGCCTTTTGCCTCTGCACATCATAACACTCTGCTAAACCCCACACATGCTGCTGCCCAGCAAAAGAATGGAGACTGGCTATATTTAAGATCTCTAAAGCATTCTGTTGCTTAGCACATTCTATATTATCTAGGAATAGAAATATTTTGTCAGGAAAATGAACGGTAGATTTTCTCCCCTCAAATTACATACACCCAGAAGAGCAAGTTTGGGATTTCCCCTGTGTGTGAAGCAAACAGGAAGAAAAGGCGACTGACTACCCAAAGTGGTGACTGATGCTACTCCTTGACCAGCAATGACTCTTGAACATCTGTGGCCACAGAATCCTCTTTCTGGTGAGTCATAACAATGCTATCTGCCACCAAAACTACAACAGTGCTTGTTCCCATAAACACCTTTTACACGAATTACCAAGGATTCACCAAACACAGCATTCCAACTACTGGCAAAAATAAACAAAATTGTTGTGTACTTAAAAGACCTTTTGTCACCTCACTCCTTGACCTTTTGAGGACATGGGAAAGGTCTCTCCTTGACTAAAATGCTTTGAGGGGGGAGTGTAGCATGGTAAGACAGCCACAGCCTCTCATACTCCAATGAATTTTCTTGTATCCTGGCAGCTCCCCAGACTAAACAGGACCCAACAGCTGGGCCTGCCTGCCTGCTCTGTCTCTCTCAGGTAGCTGGAAGGTTGTAATTGGCGAGGCAGGAGATTAGAAATATCGGCAGCCTCTAAGTAAGACTTTAATTTACTGGCAGATCAATAGCACTACGGTTATATTGGCAAAGTGTCTACAACTCTATTGACTCCCGCAATTCCTCTTATCAATTTATCAGAAATCTGGAAGCCAGAAGATATTGTTTGAAGAAAAAGCAGGCAGGAACCCAATGCTTTGCCTCAGCTGCCCAATTGGAGCTCCAGACTAAGCCTCTAATAGCAGGTATATTTGTTGCAAAGACGACAAACTACCAGCAATATGATTAAGAGCTCACCAACTCCTGTTCAAATCCCTTCCCATGTTTGTTGTGCTACACAGGCCTCACCCCTCTTGCCCCAGGCAACAACCACCACCCCTTCAAACTCACCTGGCATGTTGTACTGGCTCAGGACCTCATCCCGAGGAGGGACCACCACTCAGTGGTAGAACATCTTTGCATGCAGAAGGTCCTGGATTCAGTCCCTATCTTAGAAACAGGTGACAAGAGATATTAAAGACTATTTTCTGTCCAACACCTTGGAAATTCAAGGCAGACAGTACAAGGCAAGATAGGCAAATGGTCTGGTCTTGAATACAGAACATAAGAAGTTGCCTTATGTCAAACCATTGGTGCATCTAGCTCAGCACTGACTGGCAATGGCTCTCTCCTACCCTACCTGGGGATGTCAGGGATTGAACTTGGGACCTTCCACATGTAAAAAGATTATCGCCACTGAGCTACAGCAATTCCCTGAAGACAGCATATTAAGTCCTCCAGTTTTACTGTTCTAAAGCAGCTAACGGAAATGTAGAGTGAATCCTGTCTTGCGAGTTGTCAACACCCAGTCTTGCAACTATTTCACTGCGCAGAATCAAATTCCCAACCTCTAGTTCATGAGGGAAGTTCCAACTCCTTCACCACTATGACATCCAACAAAGCGCTGATTTCCAGCTTCTGCACGAAAATGACTTAAGAGGTATTCATGTCATAGAATAATAATCATAGAATCATAGAGCTGAAAGGGACTACAAGGTCAAGATGTTGAGAGAGAAAAGAAAACTGCAAATTCTCTCTTCTTACTCCAAGCCCAAAGTCCTTTTACAACCCCCTTTTGCATCTCATTGAGCCAGCACACGGTGTAAGTATTTCCATGTAAACAAGCAATAACAACACTCCTTAATAAAATACATACTAATACATAGTAATCAAATGGTCTGATACTGATATTACTAACCTTAAACAATTAAAGAAGAGAACAGCCTAGTGTCATAGGGGCATAAGTTCACTTTGGGCCAGCCCAAAACACCAGGCACAGAGTAGCAGCTGAAAATTGCATAGCTCCTCCAGCTACTGTAATGCCCCTTTTGCCAAAGAGATGTACTCTTTACCCACTATTCCACACAACATACCCAAAGCTGCAAATAAACTCCTGGCTGCAAGGAGGCTAATCTGAGGTCTTGAGGGCATTTAATATAACTCTTCTCTCCACAGGGCAGGCTAGGAAGAACAAGAGCAGTCGTGGGGAGCCTTTGCTATTTATTTACCTTTTTTTTCATTGAACTTTGCTTTTGGAAATGGATTTATTTACTCAAGCACAACCCCTCAATTTTGGAGTCCTCTACCATGTCAAAGAAGTGATAAACCCTTCCTTACAATGAAATTGAAGAGCCCTTGAAGCCTACTGGAAATAAGTGTCACATCAAAATGTCCAAGTGGTGGCTTTAGGTATAAATGCTATACAGTTTGAATGCAGCTGTATGGCAGTAAGCTCAGGATAATGCTAGAAACCATGGAGAAGGTGGCGAATGCCAAGTGCTTCCAGCAGAACTGCATCAAGTAAGACTGTGTGAAACTACAAGGCATCTTCTTGACTTAAAAGACTGTCAACTCATAAGGGAGAAAGGACCAGAATTTTTGATCCAGTGCTGGCGAACCACAAACTTGTAGGCATAATGAGAACTGGAATGAGGTTCTAATTTGACCCAAAAAGATGTTTTCTCCAAGCCACACCCACCTACCACATACTTGACATCAACTGGCCTTGTTCCACAGCTGCCTCACCCCTTGCTCCTGAGGAAGCTGTCATTTTTCCATCTGTGATCAGCAGAGCCTTGTTGATTGACTGAGAGCCCACCTGGGCTCAACTGCCAGGGGAGTTGAGGTTAAATCAGTTACTGGGCTGGTATGCCAGCTGAGACCCTACCTGCCTGCGATTTATCTCACCAGGGTGGTACATGCTCTGGTTATCTCTTGCTTGGACTACTGCAATGCACTCTACGCGGGCCTTCCGTTGAAGGTGACTCAGAAACTACAGCTAATCCAGAATGCGGCAACTAGACTGGTGACTGGGAGTGGCAGGCAAGGCCATATAACACTGGTCCCAGTACGTTTCTGAGCATAATTAAAAGTGTTGGTGCTAATTTTTAAAGCCCTAAACGGCTTCAGCCCAGTATACCTGAAGGAGCATCTCCACCTCCATTGTTCAGCCAGGACACTGAGATCCCGCTCCAAGGGCCTTCTGGCAGTTTCCTCATTGTGAGAAGTGAGGTTACAGTGAACCAGACAGAGGGCCTTCTCAGTAGTCATGCCAGCCTTGTGGAATGCCCTCCCAACAGATGTAAAGGAAATAACCAACTATATGACTTTTAGAAGAAGGCAGCCCTGTATAGGGAAGTTTTTAATGTTTGATGCTTTACTATGCCTAATGTTTTTACTTTTTTGGAAGCCGCCCAGAGTGGCTGGGGCAACCCAGTCAGATGGGTGGTGTATATTATAAATAAATCATCATTATTAATTATCATCATCATCATTAGAAAAACCAAAGAAGTTGCCCCCTTGGGGAGAAATTATGTCCAGGGGACAGCAAGGGCCACCCCTTAATATCTGGAGACTAGAAGATTAGGACAGGGAGTTAATCTCTCTCTCTCTCTCTCTCTCTCTCTCTCTCTCTCTCTCGTGTGTGTGTGTGTGTGTGTGTGTGTGTGTTTGCTTAAAATACTGTAAGTTGCTTTGAGTTGCAGGGACAAAAAGTGACTACCAAATTTAATAAATAATGATAATATATAATGATAATATATATCATCAAGTGTGGGAGAGTTAAAGAAGCAGCCGCAAAGGAACCATAAGGAGCCATAAAATATGCTCCCAGTTGCTGCTGGGAAAGCAGAACTTGTATTCAGCACCTTTGAAATTTGGCACCAAATGTAAGCCCAGCTGCTGGAATTGATGCTGTCTGGGACCTCCCCAGCAAAGTCAATTCCTGCTGAAAACAGGCTGGAATTGCACCATTCATCTGTGCAAGTTTGTGCAGGAACCAGACCACCATTCAGACAGCCTTCCTCTATAGAATGAACCTGGGAACAATGTGGCAACCTAGACACATTCAAAGGAAACAGCTTCCATTCTTTCCAAGCAGCATTCCCAGTGTAATCCCAGA
This sequence comes from Podarcis filfolensis, assembly GCF_964270895.1. Lineage (NCBI taxonomy): Eukaryota > Metazoa > Chordata > Lepidosauria > Squamata > Lacertidae > Podarcis > Podarcis filfolensis. The sequence continues at coordinate 42,823,251 of NC_139611.1, forward strand.
GCAAGTAAAAGGGAGCCCAAGAGCAGTAATGGCTCTCAAGCACCCTTTTCCCAAAAGGAACTAGATTACAGATGGTAGGGACAAAGTGCCAGTGACAAAGCCTGTCAAAAGTACTGCCAAAGGTAGATCTGAGGAAAATGTGGGAAATGATTGTTGTTAAAAAAACTGAAGTTATGATATTGAGATGTATAGAACTTGATGGATTGTTTGAGTAAAAGACTTTGTTCCGATATGCGAGATTGGATGCCAGGCCAAGACCAGCCAGCCCCTATGGAAGGAAGAAGACTTAGCCAAAGAAGACTGGCAAAATAAATTACTGAACTATGCAGGACAAATAAAAAAAAAGGGCAACTGTTCAATGCATATTTTTAGCTTTGTGTTTAGATTCTTACATTAGTGTAACTTTTAAAAGTCACTTGTAATAGGATGAAGATGAATTTAAAACTGGATTGTTAAGTATATAAGGTTTTATGGACATGCATGAACAAGTATATTATAATGGAATCAAGAGGGGGAGTGTAGGGAAGTTGATCAAAAAATTATGTTTTAATTTGGTTATGATTTTTTGTGCGGTTTTTCTTCATTTTGTTATATTTGGAAAATCAATAAAATGTTTTTCATATATATATATATATATATATATAGAGTGTGTGTGTGTGTGTGTGTGTGTGTGTGTGTGTACTGCCAAAGGCTGTTTGCCCCCAACTGAACCCAATTCCTCTTGTAAAGCACAGGAGTCAATGACACAGTATAGACTATGGACCAGACATAGTTTTTCCGAAATCAGTTTCTGCTATTTTCACAAATGGATTTGGTGCATTTGTACTGTTTGTATGCTTTTTGTATATCAGCACTATATTTTTGAAAGAGTTGGTTTAAAATTATTTCAATGGATAATAAAATAAAGTGCTAAGAAAAATCCTTTGCAATTGCCAACTCTCATTCAGTATCACCATACAAACACAAGATCTGATGCTGATTTGTCTGCAAGCAAGCACCAAAGGTCACTGGGGGAGGGACTGCCATCTTGTGCACACTGGACGAACCAGAGCAGAGGAGGGGATGTCTCGATCTCTGATCAGTCCTGTCATGTAAAAGACTTGGAGCCTGGAGGCTCTGCGTTTCTGCTGGAGTTGGGGAGGGAAGAGAGAAAAATATTGGACTTATTACTACTGACTGACCACACAAGGCAGAGAAGCTCAAAGACTCTAGACCAGTACAGGCCCATAAGCCAACAATTTCCCTAGAGCCAGTGCTCACTGCGTGATGCAAAGGTCTCAGAAACTGGGCCTTCCCCCACCCTCTTCCTCCTCACCATGGAGACGAGAGTCCTGAACACATGAATCTCCCTCCACCTCCTTCAGAGGGGAAGGCTGTGATCTTGCACAGGGTTACCATGGAGCTCAAACAGTTGCATTCATTCATCAGGCTGGGGAAGCGTGGAGAGCTTGGCCTAGTGATTAAAGAAGAGGCCTGGGCACTGGGAAGACCTGACTACAACTGGCTCACAGTTTCTGAGAGGAGCCAAAGAGTCATTCCCACAAGGGACTATCACCACCCAGAAGGCTTCCCCAGGCACTTTCTGGCAGCTAAGCTGGCACTGCACAAGGCCACAAACTTCACTTCTCTCTACAGCATTTTGGAGGGCAATCCAGCTGCTTGAAACCTGAATGAAAGGTTCAATTACTTAAATCGCAAGAACCATTTCAACTTGACCCCACACGTCACAGCCCTTAATGGCCTTCTGCCTTTTAAATGCAGATTTGAACTTTTCACCCAAGGTCGACAGCTGCTACTCTCCTCATCCCAGCAGGGACCAGGCGCCACTGGGCTTTTCTCCCCTTCAACCTCCCTCTAAGCAAGGAGCCCCCACTCCATCAGATGGATCTGCAAAGGACTCAAAACCAAGCATGCAGCAGTACCATGTGTGGCGAGGCCCTGGGCCCCAAAGTTCCCCTTAGATAATAAACACACAGATACAAATATTTTGAGTTAATGGGATAAATAAGGCCACAACTTTATTGGTTACAGATGCGAGCAGTTTGGCTTAGGGACTGGGTGAAACTGACTATATCCTGACTCTTGCACGCCTGCAGAAAGTCTCTTAAGGGTCAACTACCAGTAGGGGGAGCCCTATGATATACATCAATTAAGAGCATGCCCAGGGCCCCCGATGGGGTTGTGGCATGGCCTAGCCCACGCCCAGGCTTCGGACAGGATCCACACCCCCGGATCCCTTTAACAGGATACCCTTAATGAAGAAGGGCTGGCGGAGGCAACAACCTCTCTTCCCATGAACCAGGCTTACCCAATGCCTAACCACCTAACGTTACAAAGTTGTGACGATTGCTACAAAGTAGGTGAAAACCAAATGGCTGGTGCCAATTTGCCAAGTGGGAAAATTGCTACCTGTCCCCAACAATAAGGTGACCGACATTAGTCCATAGCAAGGCCAAAGTCAAGCAACGCATAAAAAGAGGACTGGTGGGCTGGGTGATCCAACGAAGGAGGTGAAAAGAGGCCATCCTCCAGCTGTGCTGCGATTTAAACAGCAGCAGCCACACCCCCTAACTAACCGATTGGTCAACCGGGGGGGCGTGACATGGCTAGGAGTCCTGATGACATGGGCGGAATTACTCCGCCCCCTGCCGGGTCACAGTGATTTCCCGGATGCCTTCCCACAACTCCCCCCCACAGGGAAGGGGAGTGGTCTTATGCCCAAAGGGTGAGAAATCAACAAACCGTACCATGGAAACCCCAACAGAAAAATGTAATGGCCAGAGAATAACAGATGAAAAATCAACAAGACCCTCCAACTTAGTTTCTCCAACAGTGGAGCAGAACCTCTTTATCAAAACAGCTCAATAGGACAAGGTACCATAGATTGTTCCACTATTGCCAAAGTCAGTCATCTTCTCTCTCTGTCTCTGTCTCTGTCTCTCTCTCTGATGTAAAAGCCCAGCACATGGCAAACAGTAGGCTGAAAAGGCAACTCCAGCAAACTTGACAATATCCCTGGCATGGTACTTAAAAACCCAAGGGCAGGTGTCTGACAAATTTCAGCAGGTAAGAGCTGATTCCAGGAAACTGGAATTCCAGCTGTCTAGGAAATGAGACAGAAAGCAAAAGGTGGCAGCTGAAAAGACAGAGCCAAACAAATGCCCAGCACTTCCTCAGAATCCAATAGATCTCCTCTTGCACTTCACAGAGAGATCTGTTCCAGGTCTGCTATAGATAAGGTCACACAATCAACACCCATAACATGTTAGGCAGAAGCTGGCAGAAATGTAGACTTTTGGCTTGCACACAGTGATCAGCCCAGCGAATCATTCAGATCAGATTCCAGCCTCCCAAAGTGGCGAATGGCTGGCAGGGCAGTGTGAGAAGCCAAATGTGCAGAGCCCCCCAGAATAGTGCACCCGGGACCATCGCTCTGGCAGCTGCTCCCCCCACCACACCACTGCAGTTTGGCTCCAGTGGGGGGTCACTCTGGTGGCGAGGGCTGGGCTGGCACAGTGGGCTCTGTTCAAACTCCGCCCCGCGTCCCAGCAACCATGCTACACTGCTGAAATCAGCCACATACACCCCTCCCACTGGTTTTAATACATTTTTGTCAAATCCCTCCACAGCCGGTCAACATTCAACTTAAGAGCACCTAGAGAGAAAAAGAGACCACATCAGAGGAGCTTGCATCCACCCTTCCATGAAGGGACCATTACTCACTCAACCCTCCACAGCAGAGGCACAACATTAGAGCCACTGGCATTCTTCCTATAGCAGGATTAACACAAGAATGTGCTTCTTCACAGAGAAAAGAAAGGGGGGCGTCTAACCTGCACAAAGCCCAGCGAGAACATATAATATGCCTAGGTTGCCAAAATGGAAAGAGTGAAAAGCCAAACTCTGGGCTTCTGATGGGGGTGGAGAGCATCTTCCTCAGGCACTTAGATCCCTATTGTCTGTAAGGTAAACCCCCACCACCCCCTACCTTGAGTTAATCAAAACCAAGTTGCTCAGGAATGCAGCAGGACAGGTCTGTACTTCCAGACCTCTTTTGTTTTTGAGGGTGGGAGCCTGAAAAATACAATGTTGAAGGAAAACCAACCCCTTCAAGGGTCTGCCCCTACCACAAGCAGAGAGTGGGAAGAGAAATTCCTTCAGAGTGCCTGCCAGCTGCAGGGCTCAGCATTACAGAGGCACCCACAAGAAGGAATAGGTGCCACTCTTTCCTTGTCATGATCAGGATACTGGCAACCCTCTAGCCACAAACTCTTGATATGGAGCAGCAAATAAATTGCCTCCCTGTACCTCTGACCACATATGCAAGGAGGGCCTGGGACATAGGAGCTACTTTGGAGATGCCAGACACAACAGGCTGGACAGTGAAACACGCCTTTCCCTCACACTCTCAACACAAACTTCTCCAAACAGGCAAAGTGTGCCGTGTAGCTCTCTCCCTCTCAAACAAAGGTGGGGGGAATCATGTCAGCACAGATTGGAGAGCGCTGCCAGCTCAGTCTCTGCTGCTCCCTGCTGCAACAGTGAAGCCACAGCCCAGCCCTACTTTTCAAGAGCAAAAACAAAGGCTTAAAAAAAAAATCTCACTGACTCAGTAACTGTAAAAAAATACTTTGCTGCAGGGCAGAATAGGAGGAAGACTCAACACTCTCTAGGTACAAACTGCAAGAGCCAGAAAACTTTGGACTATCTGGAAAATTGTGTCCCCCATTGCTTTCCCCAGCCAAAGAATGCCTGGAGGGGACTCCAGAAATATACAAGTTGTGGCCTTCGATCCAAGCAAGAGCAAATGGACTCCTAACCCCCATGCAGAGAAAGGAAACAAAAAAGGAGGAAGAGTTTTCCCTTCCTAACTGGATCCTGACCCAAGTAACAGCCCATTCCTTCTACACATCAGTCACAAGAAAACTGAATGAAATACAGTACTCATAAACATGCAATCTTAATAGCATTTCCTTTAAAAAATACTTTTGCCAGAAGTCATCTTCATTTGGAAGCAGCTCAAAGATGCACCTCTCTCAGAAGCACAACCTATTCTGCCACTTGGAAGAAAGGTATTACTGGACATTCTGCAAACTGAATATTCTGCAAACATCCTGTGGAAAGAACAACAAAAAGTATGTCCTCTACCACTGAGGTTTGCATTTTCAGAATGATAGGTATGCTCAAGGTGCACACTAGCTGGCCTTATACAGAGGCAAGCCATTTGTCCATCCACCCCAGTCTACTGCAAGTGGCAAAAGGGTATCACAGTGGAAGAGCTGCTAAGTGGAGATGCCAGAGTTGGAATATGAGACCTTCTGCACACAAGCACATGCTCCAGGCCCTTCCAATGATTTTTCAAAAGTAGACTAATGCTGAAAGAATCCTGAAGCATGTCCAAGCAACAAACAGCATGATTGGCTTCAGAATCGCAGCTGCTCCTGTCCAAAGAAAATCTGAGGGGGAGCAATCTAATAACTGGGGGTGATAGGGAAAGTATAATTATACAGCTGCCTCCTCCCCAACCATTTCTCAAGGACCAACTATTGGGAAGCAGGGCTGGGTGGCAGGGAGTGGTGACCTGAGTAAATGCCTGCTCAACCTTGGCACTCTTCTTGTAGAATTCCCTGCTCTGGAGGTGAGCTCAGCTTTGCTGTTTACTGAAGATTTTGGTACCTCCTAATGATGTTGGTTAATTTGGTTTTTTAATATTTTAGATGAACCCATTTAGTAGAATGTATTGCCTTGGGATTGTTCTGAAGTAATGAGGTTTTTGTGATTTTAACATATTTTATTTGTTGTTGCATATTTTACACTTTTATTTGTGAATCTGATTTTGGGTGAAGAACTGTATATTAAGGCGGGGGAATATACATACATATTTTTTAAAAGCCCAAAGCAAAGATTGGGAACGGGACGGGACTACTCAATCCCCTAAATAATATGTACCATTTTTGTGAGGAAGCACATAAAGGCCAATGCTTTCCAAGGCATTAAGTTCCTGCAACCATTTAGCTGTCTCTCCTAATCCAGGGCAACACACTACAGACACAGATAGATAGATGGAGGGATAGATAGATATAGATAGACTCTTTCTCTCTCTCAAAAACTAAACTCTCCATAAACTCCAGCCATGCTTGAAAGCTCAGTGTGTTAACACACACACACACACACACACACACACACACACACACACAAAATAGTTGCAAGAGGGTGACAGGAGGAGCTTCCTGCAAACCACCTCTCATGTGTTCAGGGGTTATCCCTATCTACCCTCAGCCTCACTGTGGTAGATACATATCTTTATAGAGCCAGAGAGGGTTGGAATAAAAAGAAACCAACCCTTTCCCAAAGCTGTAGGAAGCAAAAAGAAAAGCACCAATTAACTCAGCAGCAAGTTGTTAGTATTTGCATATAAATGCAGTCACAAATCACTACAAACAAGCTAGGACAAGTCAAGGCCATTAGCATATACAAATCTACTCTGGACAGCAGCTCTAGGTGGGTCATTGAAAGGAGGCAGCCTGCCAACTTCCTCAAAAGGGAGGGAGGGAAGGGGAGGGGCTCACATCTGTGCAAACAGAAGCACAAGGCAATTGCACAGGATACCAAGAAGAGGAAAAGTACCGGTACAAAGAGGGCTGGGACATACGATTCTATGATTCTATACCTCAACAGACTAGCCTCTATACACCAAGCACCAAAATGGGTTTGAGAACGGCTACAACCCTTCTATTTTGGTTGCAACAGATTAGCCAGGCTACTCTGCAAAAACAGGAAATGCAAGATTGGGAGAGCTTCTGCTGGGGCAGGACTAGGCAAGAATTCCCTACATGGCAGTTTCTCCGGAAAGTGTTCTACAAATTCATTTCACCATCAGAAGGTGAAAAGGTGGTCATGAAGAATAGACAAAGCTAAGCTGTGATGAATAAAGCAGTCAGAATCTTGCTAATCTTGTAATCACTAGTAAGAGTATTTCTATTCTATTCCAATTGAAGATTTTTTTATTGTATCACTGCTATTTGCCCAAGTGATTAATTTTTTTCCAAAAAAAAAGTTCACCTTTTGACCACAGACACCAAAATCTACTGATTCACTGGGCTCTCCATAGGTTGTAGGCAAGTCCCACCCCTTGCCTCAGGCTTCCAGAGACAGCTGGTCCCATTTTGCAGGTGGCAGCATAACATGAAGCTCACAGTCCAAAGGGAAACCTGGTGCTGATCACAAAAGCAGTGTTGCTTCAGACTTGGTATTTAAGGGATGGGGTGCCCTAAAGTTTTCAGAAAAAGCAAAATTTCTATCATCTTACCTGGTATAATCTTACCAGTATAAGCACACAGAAACACGGATGATAAAGCCTTTCACTGAGTTCTCTAGGTTTTGTTTTTTAAATCCTCAACCCAAGGCTGCTTATTGTCAGGACAGCAGAAGACAACACACCTTTGCCAGGTAAGAGTGTGTTGGACTCCTGTGTTTTTCCTAGAAACAATCACTTCCACCATTTAGAGCATGAGTGGAAAGAATGTCGACTGGGATCTACTGGTAGTTTTCTGGGTGATTTGCAATAGCTCAGCTAAGAATCCCACCTGTTTAAGAGTGGCAACAAATGACTCCAAACCACCCTAAATTAGACTGTAGAAATGGATGAGGCTTGGAAGGTGAGAAGATGGTAAGCTTAGCTCACTTCCGGTGACGAAACAAGGTTGTATGCTCAGCACCTGCACAGAGGCATCATCTATTTTGATTTCAACTTTGTTTTTTGCATGTGGCTCCAGTTGATGGCTCTTGGGGCTCTGGTACATCCCACAAGCCTGGGCTCTGTTCTCCCTTGCTTTAAAGGCAGCGACAGGAGGATACAGTTTGCTTGGTCCTGAACTGCAATTATTTAAAAGCTAAATTGAAAAAAAAATGGAGTCAGATTGTTTTAGTTTGCTCTGAACAAATTTTACTTATATAGAAACATGTGTATAAAAAAGTCATGGCAGTTAACAGGTTAACACAGTATAACTAGCAACTCACAAACATATCAATCACAAAACCAATCCTAGTAAAACTAACAGCAAGATCTAATGCATCAAAACAAAAGTAGAACAAGCATCAGCAGCAGAAATTAAAGAGACTCTGGAAAACAATATCCTTCAACTGGCTCTGCAAGGAAAGCACGGAGGTGGTTGAAACAAACTGCTCCTGCAACAGAGTTTCAGAATGTCAGGGCCGCCACAGAAAACGTCCTGTTAATTGCAGAGGTTTGCCTAACTTCTTCATATGCAGTGGGTTGCAAACGTGATCCGTGCGGGACGCACATCCGCAACCCGCAGCAGCGCGTCTGCGCATGCATGGGTTGGGATTCAGTGTTTCTGCACATGCGCAAAGCATGATTTAGCGCTTCTGTGCATGCGCGATTGTCGAAACCTGTTCCAGTACTTCTGGGTTTCGGCGGTCCGCAACCTGAAAAAACGCAACCTGAAGCGTCTGTAACCTGAAGTATGACTGTAGTGGAAAGTAGAGCTGGACCTCCTTAGACATCTTAAGAGTCAGAAACTCACATGGAAGGAGACATTCCCTGAGAAAATCAGCACCCATAATCAGCACTTTGAACTGGGCATGGAAACTAAATGGCAGTCAGTTGAAGGGGAAATATGAACAAACTGATCTGCCCTTTTCAATAGGCAGCCTGTCACATTCCTCAATAGCCAAATTATTGAATCCAGGTTGGATTACTGTAATGCATTCTCTGTAGGGCTGCCTTGAAGACAAAATAGAAACTTCAATTAACTCAGAATGCAGTTGCTACAATGTCAACAAGACCCAGGAGGTGGGTTCTTATCCCACCCACTTCATTGGCTTCCTGTTCACCTCCAGGCTCAATTAATAATACTGACACAAGACCTACATGGTACAGGACTCAGGTAGCTACCAGACCATCTTCTCTCATATCAATACACCCGTGTGCCAAAATGTACATCCAAGAGCCTTCTCTGGATGTGTCCTCCATCTGAAGTAAAGCAGGTAGCAAATGAAAGAGTGCTTTTCAGGATTCGTTAACTGTCCCAAGGGAGGCTTACATGGCTCCTACTTTGCTGTCATTTCAGCACTAGGCAAAGAACTTTTAAAGCACTGCTGACTTCTAGTTTTTAATTTTTGTAAGCTCCAGTAGTTTATTACCGACTGGAGCTCTTGTTCTGTGCTGTTGCATTATTTTTTTTCAAAATATGTTATTATTTATTTATTTGTTTAAAATATTTTATAACACTTTTCCTTTTAAAATTACAAAGCATACAACTGGACAGCACAATGTAAAATTACAGTAAAATCAACATGTTTATAACAACCACCATAAAGTAGTAAATCCAAAGCAAACAGATTAAGAACGAAATGGTGCTAATTGACAGCAAAAGCTTGGGAAAGCAAAGGAGTTGTCAGGAGGCACTGAAATACTATCAATGTGGGGGTTGCTGTAACTCAAACAGAATATGGTTCCTACACAAGGGCGCCACAACAGAAAAGGAGCTCTAGACTGTTTGCACTTTTACAATTTAAAAATATTTATAGGCCACCATTTAGAGCAGTGGGTTATGAAAGTGGGGGCTGCAGCCCCCTGGGGAGCGGTTTGTTTACCTAGGGTGGCACTAAGAGGCAAGGGAATGACAGGGAATGATTATCGAACTTCAAAAAGCTGGTATCACTGGATCAGGTTCATCTATTTTGTTGAATTAAAATTAATAGTTTTAATTGGATTTTGAATAAATATGCAATTATTTGTTACCGTTTTGAATTTTATTGTGTTATTTTCTGCCTTAGCAGGTTGTCCAGACAGCTTTACTCAATAATGCTTTTTACAGGGTGGTGGCACTGAGGACGCGTTTATGGAACCAGCAACCGGCCCATCAGCTGTAGTTTCCAAACCATATTCAGAGGCAGAGCTACATATAATGAGTTGCAATATTCTAACCTAGAGATTACCAGAGCATAGCCAACAGTAGTTAGGCTACTCCTGTCCAGATAGGGGCACAGCTGGGCCACCAACTGAAGCTGATGGAAGACACTCCATGCCACTGAAGCCACTGAAGCCTCAAGCAACAGCAAAGGATCCAGAAGTACCCCCAAGCAACGTACCTGCCACTTCAGAGGGAGTGTAACCCCCTCCCAGCCATCCAGTCTAGGGAACCACCCACTAGCAGTGTTTCAGTCTTAACTGGATTGAGCTTCAGTTTTGTTGGCTCTCATCCAGTCCATTATCCAGGCAAAGCAACGGTTCAGCACATCCACTGCCACACCTGCAGATGTAAAGGAGAAATAGAGCTGTATGTCATCAGCACATTGCTGACAATGTACTCCAGAACTCCACTCAGTGGTTTCATGTAGATGTTCAACAGCATAGGGTATAAAATTGAACCATGAGGAACCCCGCATTGAAGGTTCCACAGGTCTGAAGAGCACTCCCCAAGCATCACCCTCTGGTAATGACCATCTAAGTAGGACCAGAACCACACAAAGCAGTGCCTCCCATCCCTAACTTGGACAGCCACTCCAGAAGTATATCATGGTCAATGGTATCAAATGCCACTGAGAGGTTGAGGAGAATAAAGAGGGACACATTTTCCATGTCTTTACCCCAACAGAGGTCATAATACAGGGTGACCAAAGCAGTTTCTGTGCCAAAACCAGGCCTAAACTCAGATTGAAATGTTTCTACCAAAAGCTCCTAGATCTGTTTCTGTCAAAAGCGCCTAGATCTGGTCCACGACCACCAATGCAATAACCTTGCTCAAGAAGGGGAGATTAGCAACTGGTTGGTAATTTTAGATTTTCCAAGTCCAGGGAGGATTTCTTAAGGAGTGGTTTCACCACTGCCTCCTTCAGACAGGTAGGGACCACCCCATCTTTCAGGGAGGTATTAATCACCTCTCTGGCCTAGCCAGTTGTCCCCTCCCTGCTAGTTTTTTTTTTAGCCAAGAGAGGTAATGGTCCAGAGCACAACTGGTTGCCCTGACTGAAGCATGCACCTTGTCCACATCTTCAAGCCTTACTAACTGAAACTCATCAAACACAACAGGACTGGACTCTAGACACCATTTGATATTCATCTGCTTTAACAGCGGAGTCAAGATCCCAGTGGATGCAAGTGATTCCCCCCCCCCCTCAAAATGCTTTGGAAACAGGTCACAGCAAGCTGCCATCAGTTCTACTTCCTCCTTCAGACCAGACTGTAACAGGCCCCATACTACCCAGAAAAGCTGTCAAACAGCACAATGAGGATGCAATGGCCTCATTGCCAGTAGGTAGATTTGATGATGAGCTTTCACCAGCATTTGATTGCATTTTCTTCCACTCACATTCAAGCCATCTCCAGGCCTGTTTCCTCACTCTAAGCTCTGGAGTATACCAGGGAGCAAAATGGGCTCCACAAAGCAGGAGAGCCTACTTAGCACACTGCTGCCTTTCGGGGAGGAGGTGTGAGGGCTCTAGGACCCTGTCAGAGCCTCACACCTCCTTCCCAAAGCTCAGCACCTCTCCTATCAGGCTTTGGGAAGGGCTGGGGGGGCCTGTCAAATTTTAGCCACATACTTCCCATGTATGGGTTCAAGGTTGAAGTACTATTACAGCCCACTTGGTATGAAAACTTGGACTGCCCTGCTCTAGATCCCTGCATTTCCTGCAACAAGCAGGGAGCAGGATTAGATGGGCTACAAGGCTTCCTTCAGCTTTATGATTCTATTCTTTTTATCTGCAATTCACTTCTCAGAATAGAGAAGGATGCACCAACCCTAAGTCCTTGTTTATGTCTCGGTAACTACTGCTGGTTAGCTCTACAAGCCCTTCAAAACTTTTCTCTATGGCACATCCACTCAACTTTCACACAACTGAAATTCTCATGTGCAGTCAAGTCTGAACCACCACAATACTGAGCTAATGGAAGCGGGGGGGGGGGGGGATAATTTAACTGCAAGATCAAAGATCAGAGGCAGCAAACAGTGGCTGGGTAGAAAAGGAAAACAGCATGAAATGAAAATCCTGCCATCCCTACTGCCACTTCACCATGCATAAACACCAACCCAACTCCTGTGACAAGGCCCAAGCTCTCCCCCCCCCCCCCGCCACAAACAAGCTTTTTTTGGCATAGCATCAGCCTTCCAGGAGACAGCAACATTCAAAACCACACATGTGAGACGTTTTTGCTAAGAGAGTGCTGCAACCAAATGAAGGCCCAGAAAGATCAGGTTCTTGCACAAGCCTAGGACAGACAGCCAATGAGATGTTCCCAGGCACACAGATGTCCTCCCTAGTCTGCAAAGCAAGGCAGCCCTCCCACATGCCGCCTTGTCGTAATAACTGGAAATGATGGGAACTGACACCCCCTCCCCATTGTTTTGGGAAAGAAAGTTCTTTGACTGAGGCTAAAGGCAGAAAGGAAGAGTGTTTGTCCTGAGGCCCAATGATGCAGAAGTTACGTGCTTCAAAATTCCCAGAGGAAGCTGCTGCCTCTCTGGAGGCTCTTACATTAAAGGCATTTCATTAGTTATTGTGTATCCCACCCTCGAAAAACGGGCAACAGCAGGGCGGGGAGGGATAGAAGAGTTGCTCAACCCCAAGTCACATTGATAAACTTTGCAGACTTTCAGATAAATGGTACAGTGGTACCTCAGGTTAAGTACTTAATTCGTTCCGGAGGTTCGTACTTAACCTGAAACTGTTCTTAAGTTGAAGCACCACTTTAGCTAATGGGGTCTCCTGCTGCTGCCGCGCCGCCAGAGCACAATTTCTGTTCTTATCCTGAAGCACTATTTCTGGGTTAGAAGAGTCTGTAACCTGAAGTGTATGTAACCTGAAGCGTAGGTAACCCGAGGTACCACTGTACTTTCAACTGCCTGGGGCCCTTTCTCCTTCTTAGAAAGTTCCCCCCACCTCAAACTGCACCCTCCAAAGAAATAGTTTCAACTAACATGACACGTCTCAAGTCAGGTTTCTTGCTGTTGCCATCACATAGCACTACCTATGCTTCCTGACTGACTCTGACACTAGACTAAGCCACATGTCCCACAAAACTGAGGAAGGCTTGCTTCTGTGGGGGTTGAATGTAGTTTTTTTACCTCTATGTAAAGCAAGGAAAAAGTTGTCCCAACTCTCAAATATACTTGGGGGGGGGGGGGGAGAGCTACAAGAAGCTGATACAAAAGGAAGCTTTTCAAAATTCAGGAACAGCCACTGAGTCAGCCATCTCTAACACAGGCCCAGAGAAAGGAGACAATCTAGGAAGCATGGCAGCTGACAACCACATAGCATCTAGCCCTGCCCTCCCCAACCACAAGCTGAACTGGGCAAACACTCCACAGCCCTCACCCAATCCAAGCAATCTCCTACCCTACAGTTCCCTGCTAGTTCCCTCCCAAGAGACCTAAGGCAACAGATATCAATGAGGGCACTCTATTCAGAAGAGCCATGTATTGCCCCCACCCCCTAAACCCCCCCCAATGTTCATTTCAGAGAAACTGAACAGAGTACAAACTCTAAGGGGAAGTGCCCCATACCTCCTGAAGAGAATGTTCATGTGTGCAAGAGCAGGGCCCTCGCCTCTACTTGGCAGGATACCTCTGTCCAACATGGGGGAGGAGCGTGCTTACTCTCTTGTAGCAATTGCTTTTAGTGAGCAAATGAAATGTCTCTCAAGAAAAACTTAAGAAGAGAAAGCACAACAAAGTCTGGAACAGGGCCACATGACTTCATTACACTGGACCCACCTTGCAGGAAAATGTGTGTGAACAACACAAAGGTAAATCACCTAACCCAGACCCCTAAAGAAGGGCCCCTTTTCACTGTGACGTTCCTGTGGAGTCCTGCAGCTCACAATACTTCCCTCTTGTGATCCAAGATTGTGTGAGGTGTCAACCTACACAAATCCAGCAGGGAGAAAGAAACAAAAAGATTTTTGCAGTTCCATCATCTCATGTCAGAATCTGTCACTGAAATAGAGGCTGTCCTGCTTTCTAATGCATAACTAAGTTATTAGACTGGAAGGTATTATAGCGATGATTCTCCATGCATTGTACAGAACCCAAAAGTGCCAACAGTGCACCTGGATGCACCCCATGCCACTGCCAGGGCGTGCAGACTGCCTAGTCCCCTACTGGCACTCTATAATTGTCAAACCACAACAGCACTAAAGCAAGGAAGAGCAGAGGTGCATTTTATCAGGGAGTATATAGTTTCTTATGCTGTGTTTAGACGCTTTTGTCTTGTTTGGGACTGTATTCAACAGACATCCTAATAGCCTATTTGCTCTCCAGCTACTTTTGAGCTTTGCCCACAGGCTCAAGGCTCCCAAGACCTATACCTATTTTTCTAATCATAACAATCCCACAGATTCATTGCCAGAACCAGCTACTCTGACCACAAAGGTGATCCAAGGTGACTTGAGCACCGCTGGGAAATATATATTCTTCCCCTCCCATCAAAATAAAGATCAATTAAACTACAGCTTCAAGTATCTTTTGCTTAATGATTCCCCTGAAAAAGCCCCATAAGAGTAGAAATATAAGGGTGGCTGGACTAGAGAGATGAAAGAGGAAGGGCGACATGACTCCTTTATTAGGAGGCCAGAATCCACAGTTGATACAAAAAGGAAACTTGTGCTGCTCTGACTCCAAAACCATTTTTTCAGGCCACTCAAGTGTTCCCAGAGGGAGAAATCTTGGGAATTACAGCTCCAGCTGATGAAGTCACTGGAGATGGGCAGGGCCCTTTAAAAAAAAATGTAGATAAGGATCATTCTCAGTTACAAGTATTGCTTATGCAGCAATGTGGGACAGTAAAAAATCCAGTGCTTCATTTTTCCATAGAATTTTTTTAAAGCATTTATAAACTGCTTACTTTTTTAAAAAATCTCTAAGCAGTACACAACATAAATACAATAAACAGTATAACTAAAACAAAAATACAGCATAAAACTGGTAAAGCAGTAGTCTTAAAGCATATAAAAACAAAAAACAGGAATTCGAGGAATTCTAACAATTAAAAACAAGTTCTGATTCCAAGGTCACAGAAAGCCGGGGGGGGGGGGGATATGTGTTTAACAAGAAAACTGAAGCAACTGCTGGTTGCTGCTTCACATACAGAGGTGGGAAGCACATGTTGTAGTTCAGAGGCAACAGCAGAAAATGCATACTTGGCGGGTCACTACCCTATGATATGCTATAGGGTACACTACCCATGATAAGAATTTCTCCAGATAACCTAAGTGTTTTACAGGTCTACATGCGACATTTTAGGTAACCTTGTCCAGAACTGTTCATTATACGTTAACAAGAAGACCTTGAACATGGCTTATCGGCAGCCACTGCAGTTCCCTCAGCATAGATGTAATATGTGCACATCCACGTGCCCCACTCAACAACCTGGTTATAGGATTCTCCACCAGCTACAAACCATATCCAGGTGCTTTTGGACAAAACTGATTTTCTGGATCCATTTCAATCAGGGTTTAGGCCCGGTTTTGGTACAGAAACTGCTTTGCTCACCCTGTATGATTACCTCTGTCGAGAGACAAGGAAAACATGTCCATGTTAATTCTTCTCAGACTCTCAGCGGCTTTTGATACCATCAACCACGGTATCCTTCTGGAGCGTCTGTGTGAACGAAGGGTGGGTGGCACTGCTTTGCAGTGGTTCCAGTCCTGCTTGGATGGTTGTTCGCAGAGGGTGTTGCTTGGGGAATGCTTTTTAGCCCCATGGAACCTTCAATAGGGAATAGGTCTGAGCTCGGCGGAACCCCACATGTTGTTTAACATCTACATGAAACCGCTAGGTAGGGTTATCCGGGGGTTTGGAGTACATTGTCAGCAGTATGCTTGGTGACATTCAGCTCTATTTCTCCTTTCCATCTGCAGGTGAGGCAGTGGAAATGCTGGACTGGTGTCTTGCCTCAGTAATGGACTGGATGAGAGCCAACAAACTGAAACTCAATCCAGATAAGACTGAGGCACTGTTAGTGGGTGATTCCCTAGACCGGATGTGTGGAAGATCGCCTGCTCTTGATGGGGTTACACTTCCTCTGAAGGAGCAGGTTCGTAGCTTGGGAGTACTCCTGGATCCTTTGCTGTCACTTGAGGCTCAGGTGGCCTCAGTGGCCCACAGTGCCTTCCATCAGCTTCAGTTGGTGGCCCAGCCACGTCCCTATCTGGACAGGGATAGCTAAACTGCAGTTGCCTATACAGTGGTACCTTGGGTTAAGTACTTAATTCGTTCCGGAGGTCCATTCTTTTTTTATTTTTTTATTTTTATTGGTTTTAAAATACAAAATTATAAAACATACCACACAATTTATCACAAATACATTCTTATTGGACTTCCATCAGCACCTCTGATAATCCTCCATCTTATTCACCTCTTACGCATTTCCTAACTTAATATTGCCTTTATGTTTTTAACATATCCCATCTCCTTCTTCATTTTTGCAATGTTTCTAATATTAATCCTCACAGAGCTTCTTGCAGACCTACAAACGTCATCTGGTAATCGCAAATACTTTTCAGATAATCCGTAAATTTACTCCAGTCCTCGGTAAACTTCTGGTCCCGCCGGTTTTGGATCCTTCCCGTTAGTTTATCAAGTTCCGCATAGTCCATTAATTTCATCCTCCATTCTTCAATTCTTCTTGCTTCCATTTTTGGGCCAATAGTATTCTTGCTGCTATTACTGCATATAAAAAAAGCTTACTTTCCTTTTTATTTATATCGTTTCCAACAATACCCAAGAGAAATGCTTCTGGTTTCTTTATAAATGTACATTTCAACATTTTGTTTCAATTCATTATATATCATCTCCCAGAAGCCTTTCACCTTTTTACATTCCCACCACATGTGATAAAATGTTCCCTCTTTTTCCTTACATTTCCAACATTTATTACTTACTTTATACATTTTTGCTAACTTTACTGGTGTAATGTACCATCTATACATCATTTTCATCACATTTTCTTTTAACGCATTACATGCAGTAAATCATTCCAGAGGTCCGTTCTTAACCTGAAACTGTTCTTAACCTGAAGCACCACTTTAGTTAATGGGGCCTCCTGCTGCTGCCACACGATTTCTGTTCTCATCCTGAAGCAAAGTTCTTAACCCGAGGTACTATTTCTGGGTTAGCGGAGTCTGTAACCTGAAGCGTATGTAACCCAAGGTACCACTGTACTCTGGTAACCTCAAGGATAGATTTCTGCAATGCATTATATGTAGGGGCTGCCTCTGAAGACAGTTCAGAAACTTCAGCTAATGCAGAATTCAGCAGCCAAGTTGCTCACCAGAGCAAGACAGTTTGTGCATATTACACCGATCCTGGTTCGACTGCACTGGCTAACAATTAGCTTCCAGGCCCAATTTAAAGTACTGGTTTTAAACGGCTCAGGACCGCAATACCTCAAGGACCACCTCTTTCCATATGAACCTACCTGGACCCTGAGATCCCCTTCTTAGGCCCTTCGTGTACATCCTCTCTGAGAGGTCCAGAGGGTGGCAACACAAGAACGGGCTTCTCTGCAGTGGCTCCCCATCTGTGGAATGCTCTCCCCAGGGAAGTTTGCCTGGCGCCTTCATTTTACACCTTTAGGCACCAGGCAAAAACTTTCCTTTTTAACCAGGCCTTTGGTTGATTTGATTATCATCCTATGCCCTCTTAAAAAGTGGGGGGGGGGGGATTGAGTTGTTTTTATTTTGATTATGCATTTTGTGGTTTTATATTTTGATTTTATTCTATGAACCACCCCGAGACCTCCGGGTATAGGGTGATATATAAATTTATTATTATTATTATTATTATTATTATTATTATTATTATTATTATTTCAGACCAATCCCAAGGGAAGCCCCACACTAAACTGATCTAATGTACTCTACCTATTTATAATAATTTTCCATTTCACAATTTATAACTGATAATGAATGGATTCTAATAGCAAATACAGTAATAGGCAAGCTTGGCAGCTTGAAAATTGCTAGCTTTGTTTACTGAATACAGGATACCAGAAACTTTTCTTATTCAAAATTCACTGCAAAATCCCACATTTCTAGTTGTACATACCCATGACTGGTGATATACAGACACTTTGGGTCATGGAAATTTCTCCCATGCACCACAGTAGCTACAGTTAATGCTCTAGTCTACTATAGTGAGTGGTTGTCTATACATCCCTAGCAGCATATTCCACACTACATTCAGTTGTATGTATGGAACCAGAGTGGCTGCCACTGATCTTCCCTTCCTTACAAAATCCAGGCACCCTGCCACATATGCATAGAAATGTTTCAGAAAGAAAAGCAGGTAAGGTACTTCTCATGCCCAACAGCATACACAACCCAGGCACCTGAGGATCCATGCTTATAAAAGGCAAGTTCACAAAAGTAAGTTCATCACCATGAAACAAAAGGGCTCTGAAGATGGAGCCTTGCTTGGTTCTCAGTGGAACCCACAACATTCCTTGGGCAGAGAGAACTAGCTGCAATCTTGGGAACATAGTCAAGTGGAGCCAAAGGTTCTGGACAGTTTTGAGCCCACACCAATAGTAGTTCCCAGTGTATTCCTTTGTCTATTTAACAAAAATATATATAATACTTTGTAAGAAAACCTCTAAGCGGTTTACAAAAATATAAAACAAAATATCAAAATTATCAACAAAAAAAGTTAAAACGTTTTAAAATATTAAAAAGATTATTTTATTTATTTTCTTACATGGAAGTGAATGGCTACCAGCTATTTCGAGGGCGGGGATAAAGTGCTATACCCTTGGGAACAACACCCATCCCCATAAGAGCAGGTACCTCTTCCTCTACTGTCAAAGGCTCTGGGAGGAGTGGGGCGGAGAGGGGCTCCAAGTTAGGCCTGTATAATGCAATACACACACAGAGAATACACACACAGGAAACGCCTTCTGCTCTGAGGTCTCTGCAATATACAGGCTCTCCCTCCAGCCACTCAACCCTTCATGATGTGCTGGAGAGAATAGCCAGTGACCAACAACCTCTCTGTCATCCTTAACCAGGGACTGGCTTCCACAGTTGGTGGCTCAGGGGTGGGGGAAGAGACAGAATAGATTTTGCCAGTTGTCCATGCACTGGTAATTTCCAATTGCAATGTGTTTTATGCAAGTAGCCTGGCTTTCAGAAGTAGTTTCCAAACACCAGGGGTGAAACTAGGCTATATTTCACCCAGGTCAAAAACGCAGTTTGGCGCACGCACACACGCGCGCGCACACACGGGGGGTTGGGGGTTAGGAGCCTTAATGGTACCCTTCTGAAAGCTTCACCCAGGGCAAAAAAACCCCAACTAGCCCCCGCCCCGTAGCTACACGATAGCCACACAGCAGGTCCAGACCACAGCTGTCAGTGTTAATGGGGACTTCTCAAAATATGTTAGATCCCTACTTACAGAACTGCATAGACTTTAGACTGCTGATGACCTCTAAGGCCAGGATACCTAAAATACCACCAACTCCCATATGGATCCTTTTATGTGTTGAGGTCATAGTTAAAGGCCATGGTCTGTAACCAGAGCAAGGGCCTTTTCTGTTCTGGTGCTATCCTTTGGAATCCCCACCCCAGCAAGGACCACCTGCCTCCCCTTTCTTTTAGATAGCAAGTGAAAACAACCACATTTAATGTGCCCTTGAAGCCAAGTGGGGGAATAAATTTATTGAGGAAGATGCATGCTGTTTGCATGACTGTATTTTGTTGGCCAGCCTTGCTACTGAGAATAAAGATAGTAAGCATTTCTCACCAAATTCAACACCAAGACTACTACCACCATCAACAGCTACTAAGCCCATAGGCAGGGCAGAAAGACCAGTCCTTCCAAATGAGCACAGCTCTGGTAAAAAGGTAAAGGGACCCCTGACCATTAGGTCCAGTCGTGGCCGACTCTGGGGTTGCGGCGCTCATCTCACTTTATTGGCCGAGGGAGCTGGTGTACAGCTTCTGGGTCATGTGGCCAGCATGACTAAGCCGCTTCTGGCGAACCAGAGCAGCGCACGGAAACGCCATTTACCTTCCTGCCAGAGTGGTACCTATTTATCTACTTGCACTTTGACATGCTTTCGAACTGCTAGGTTGGCAGGAGCAGGGACCGAGCAACGGGAGCTCACCCCGTCGCGGGGATTCGAACCGCCGACCTTCTGATCGGCAAGTCCTAAGCTCTGTGGTTTAACCCACAGCGCCACCCATGTCCCTTACAGCTCTGGTAGGGGCCAGCTAACATGGAATACCATCCCTTGCTGAACTCAGAGATGAGAATGGCCCAACTCCTCCTCCTCCTCCATTGCTGCTCCCGATCAACCAATGCACAGGCTGGACTGTGAAGCCAGTCCTGGTCCTACTTTGCCTGGTAGCTGTTTCCACCAGCGTTGAAAGCTGCTTATGCCAGACTGGAGAATAGCAGGACTAGCTTTCAATAACTGGCTTATCAAGTCCAGGATTACATCTGATCTTAGAGCAGAAATGAGCACTGCTACTTGTGAAGCCTCTCTCTACCACCCAGACACATTTGTCAAATTTCACAGGAATGCAAGTAGCTAGAAATAAAATAGACAAGCTGAATGCTGGCAATGAGGTTTTAAAGGGCTTTTACTGTGTAGTAGGGGCTGCTGTCTCACACACAGAAGACAGCACAGTAACTGACAACTGAAATGTCAGGTTGTGTGAAAGCATCCGTCACAAACAGCCCTGTAGTGTTATAGACAAATGCTATTAGTACATAATCAATTTCCACTGCAGGTTCCTGCAGTGGCTACAATATACCACCTTCTCAAGAGAAATTTGATGCACCAGAGTGAAGACAGACAACAAGCGTTCATCTAAAACTAATCCAAACAAGCACGGTAGGGACAAGGCCAAAAACTTGAATTTTCAAGGTTGATGAGTACTTGAAAATATGAATGGTAAGAAGGCAAAAGAATTTACAAGAAAGGTGTCAATTTAGAAGGATAGAGTAAAGTCAAAAGGAATCTGACAAAGCCAAATTTGCAAAAGGCTATAGCTATGAACACACATACACACACACACACACGCTTGATGACTGGTCTGTCACCCAAGTCACCACAAGCTGGAGGTTGGCATCTGAATTTCCTCTTTTCTAGACCTGTACCATTGTGTGAAACATATAGCTGAGATGTGCCTGAGAGCACTGCTGCCCAAGTGTGGTCTTCCTGAGGCCCAAACTGCCTCCCCTAAGAGCTTTATGTAAATTGAATCAGGCTCTCAATTTGCTAGCATGCAATGGGGGGGGGGGAGAATCACATTAGACATCAACAAAGCAGAAGGTTAATTTGAAGCTCCCAGCCCTGCTGCTCCTCTGCTCATCTCTCCCTCAGCGCCTGCTCTTCTTGCTGTGCAAAGCCTGACATCTACAGTTCTGTCTGGCACAGTGAGGGGCTCTGATACAAGGACGGTGGGTACACAACAATCAAGGGCTCCTTCAGCAAGCATGTGCTTTCGCTCACAAAGCCAACCGGGCTCTACCAAACAGGACAAGGGGCCTCAAGTCTCCCCAGCCTATTTAGTCTTCAAATTTACCTGGGATTGTGGAAGCTTTAGAGCATCAGTCACCCCATTTTGCATCAGCAGAATGCCCACTGCCCACCTTCTTTTTTAAGAGGATAAGGGCTTACCCCTCCCATTCAGAAGACACTCCCAAATGCTCATCAGCGCTAAACTAGAAGACCTCTAAGGATTCTCCTGACACTTTCCCTTCTGCAAGCCATTGTCATATGCAGTCTGCTTCTTGCCTTTCTCTACAAGTCCAACCAGCCTCTTGACACACTTCCACACACAAGAAATACTGTGCCTGGAGACACTTATTCATCCAATGCAGGTCTCTGTCCATTTCTACAGAACTCAGTAAGAGAACACCAGTAATGCACCTGGCTTAAGGAGCAGGATGAACACTGGCATATTTTTGCAACAGTTGACTTAGGGTTCAAAGAAGAATCAATTTTATACCTTGAGCAATAGAGACGAACTCTTAACCACCAGCTGACTGATACATACATCATACACTACATTCTTTTCTCAGAGGTCTCTCGTGTACTTCTGATGGAGTAAGAAAGCTCAGGGGGAAACTAAGCAGACCACAAAAAGAGCTCAGGCAATGAGTGAGCAACACCCAGGACTATATCTAAGAACAGATTTTCCAGGGCACAACTAGCACTATTAAGGAATGTCCAGAAATTCAGCAATCTACAGGATTTTTCTGAGAACTCTTTTCCAACCCTACTCCAAATTAGAATATGCATCCAAACCCTTAGCAAAGTGAAATGCCTTCTGAAAAACACACACCACAAAATCCAAGGATTAGAGCTATACATTCTTCAGCCACTTGGGAACGAAGCTGTGCAATTAAGGGTGATGTGAAATTTAACTGTGCAGCTTTAATGTTTAGTTAACTAGGTGCTTTCTGCAGTTTGACAACACTATCCAAACAGCTGACCAAGATCCCCAACTCATTAAAAGGATGAATTCAGAAGCTAACCACCAACAATTCCCAACTCAAGAGCATGGCCAAATACAAGTCACCAAACCCACTTCTTTCACTTCAGAGCCAGAAGTGGAAATAGCCACCAAATCTCCAGGATATAGATTGTTCCAGGCATCCTGCAAGCTCCTATAGTAGGCAAGCGGGTAATCCAGCAGTTGCCATGGCTATCCTTTTGCCCCTTGAAAGCAGATCTTCCCAGCCTGAAAACCCAAGGTGGAAGAAAGTTTAAAGGGAAACTATGCACCAGCTGCATATTACAGCACCCCACGAAAACATATACAATATTTCCCTAGCTTTTATCACCATTGTGCTTTAAGTTGTGGTTGCTGTGGAGATAACCACTTCACTGACTGACAGTTGTCCTGGGGGAATTCGCAAGAAAATGTGCCCATGGTTGAGGCCTCTTTTCAGTGCCAGAACTCTAGCCCAAAACAACAAAGCGCTCCTCTGAACTTGAGCCCAAGTGGACCAGACAATCCCTTTTCTCCTCTCTTCCCTGAGAGCTCTCTAGAAGGTCGGCCATTCTCTTTTCAAACGATGCCAGCTGGGTTTTTCCACACACCCACTGTGTGCATACTGACTCACTTGCAGAACAGCCCCTCAACTAGGTGACAGTGTTCATTAGCCTCCAAATTTTTATTCTTAGGTATATTTTCCCAGCACAATTGAGTTTATAGCTATTTATCATTAAAAAACAAAAAAGTGAGTGATAACGATACATAAACAATGTGTACTATCACATTACAAGACACTTGCTTAGCTTCTTAGCTTTTACAGACGTGTCACCCCAGCAGCTCTTTGTAGGTACAGACTGTGGTACCAAGCCCACCCCAGCACTACACAGCATCAGGATTTCCCAGACAAACCACTTAATCAAAACCACGAGTATTCACTGCACAGGGCCTGTATGCAGATGTTTCGATCCCCATTCTTCCATCCTGATATGTTCATCTAACAACAACTGTATTGTGGATTGGTTACTTCAGAAATGTACAATCTCAGGGCGAAAAAATCAAGGAAAACAAATCTGGTTTTGAAAAGACTGGTTGAACAAAGAATTTCTCACCTGGCTCCCTTTCCCTCCCTTCACAGTACAAAAGTACAGGGTAGAAACACAGCCTATAGGATTGCAACATCAGGGAGAAAGAGAACAGAATTCAGAAAATAAGACAAAATTAAATCAAGACCATTCTGGAAAATTTATCTTAATTAGCAAGACTCTTTTTACAGATTACACTCAGATTTTACTGGCAGGCACCTTAAATTCCTTAGTTCACTCCTGGGAGAATTCCAAATACAAATATGGGTAAAGAGAGGGTCCCATGTACATCCCCCCTCCCCCCAAAAAATGCGGAATGAAGAACAAGAGAGAAAATAAGTCTTTGCTTTGTTCAGTCATCTCAATTGCCACAACCATTACACTGGTAAAGCTGTGTTGTTGTAGTAGTAGAATCAATGAGAGATTTTGAGTTTTCCCTCCCAAATTGTCTTTCTGAAAAAGCCCAAATTTGTGCTAATCAATGCTGAGTTACCACACCAGAAATACTCCAAGAATAATACAGCTGCCTCCTTGAATTTCCAGTGCCAATCTCAAGCCGACAGAACAGGGGGATACATGCACTCATCGGGGATTACAGTGTTGAAACATACGCTACCCAGCGCTTTAAAATCAAGTTAAGACACAACCCTGCTCATGCCTTTGTAACGCAACACATTCCTCATAAAAAGCGAGTGCGGTAATTGAGCAACAACAATGCAGGCCCCTATCCAGGCACCTGCTTTGGAGGCAGTGGTTCCTCTACAGCTGCTCAACTACTGGCCAGTCTTCTTTAAGGGAATCTATTCCATTAACTTCCCTCAACTCAAAATGCCACAAGATCATAAGGAGGGGGGGGAGGGGGGATAGAAAGTGAGAAAGAGGAAGAGTTTAAAAGGCTGGACAAAGGTCTACACTTTTTATCCGGGACCAAGTGGCTCCCTGCTTAATGTGCACCAACAATAACCATGGGAAGGCTGTGTGCGGAGATTTCTTTGGTATTACTGAAAAGCACCTTAGCTCAGTTCCCGGGAACAAAAGGCCAGCACTATGGAAAGTGACCTGGGGTTTTCCCATCAAGTCAAGTGTCAAGGCCACTTCATTTTCCCCTCTGCTCAGATGCAGAAAAGCAAACTTCCTAGCAGCTCTTCTTCCTCAGGAGCCAAATATACACAGAACATTTTTAAAATTAAAACAAAGCAGCCCTCTCAGACGCAGAAGAGAAGCTGCTTTTCCTTCCCGCAGTTCTTCGTTACCGACAAACGCCTACTTCCAGGCAGAGAATAGTCCGAGTGTCAGAGTTGATTTTACTCTCTAAAGAAAGTCAACTGACCAAAAGCAAAGGAGAAAAAATGCATTTTATGTTCAAATAGAGACAAGAAACAGAAGTGGAGGGAGGAGGGGGAGAAATCCTGAAACACTTTCCTTCTTTTCACAGCAGGCGCCCCACTAATGCTGGCCTCCGATTTGCAAGTGAATTGAAGTTGTCATTGGACCTTTAAAAAAAAAAGGGTGGAGAAGGAGAACAGAAGAGAGAATTAAAGATGTGGAGGAGGGAAAAATGTAAAGAAAGAAAGGGAAACTGAAATGAATCATTGCCTGACATGGCGGCCCAAGGACAAGCCACAAAGTTGATGCTGGAATGTTTAGCCAGACCCTGAGACCACAGAGTGATGAAAATGCACCACACGACCCTCAGCCTTTGAACCCAGAACATGCTCTGCAATTGCACTTCCACATGCCTCCGCAGGCTCCAGCTGAAAACTGGAGGAGGCACAACAGTTCAAATAGGAAAGGAAATGACATCAGCAAACTGGAGGACCTGTTTAGAAGAGACCAAAACAAAACAAACTTCTAAATATTTTCCATAAGAGACCTCTCACAAAAAGCCATGAAACATACCAGTAACACAGCACCAACACACAGCAGCAGAATAAAAATAAGGGATTGCAACTGTCATCGTGGGAATGGGGGGGGGGGCACAAGTATGCCAAAGCAGAGGAGGCCGCAAGCTCTCCTCGACTGAGTTTTCCCTTCTGCCGATGTTGCATTCATATTGCTGTTTATAACCAAAACCAAGCCCAGCATTTCACTTCATACAGGACCAGACAGTGAAACCAGGTTGTTAATACTGAATTCTTAATACTGGCAAGTATTCAGTTACATAATAATAAAAGAGGCTGCAGCGGACAGCAATGCAAGGCCACACTTTGTCACTAACATCAAACAAAAAACAGGGCACAGCTGTTTCCAATCAGAGCTGATTTCAATGCAGGTAGTTTATGAAAAGAAAAAAAGAAAAATAAAGTATGGGTAATTCATTTGCCTCCTGAACGATAATCCTCCTGACAAAGGGTCCAAACCTCACTCCGGCGATACCCATGGCTAGTATGGGAACTGTTAGCTACCTAACGCTGAGGAAATACATGTGCACAAAGCACACACCTATCTTTCTCACATACATTGATTTTCACATATAAAAACTTACTATATATAAGAATAGGTAAAACCACTAATAATGTACAGGGGTATTTTGAATATAGATGAATAGAAAGTACACTTCTCAGATTAATACCAAGCTTTCATTGCTTTTCTATGCAATACCTTAAGACTGTAAATCTATAACCACTGCAATAATTTAGTGATTAAAAACTATGATAACATATTGTGTAACTGAAAACCACATAATGCCTGCCAACACTCCTCCTAGACATGGAACAAAAATACATAAAGTGTGTTGCTTGCAGCAATCTTCCCTCAGTTTTTTAACTGGAAGGGGGGGGGTGCTCACATACACATCAGAAAACGGCTCACTACGATCTACATAAACATTTCAATTCGTAATAGCTTAAAAAAAAAACCTGTTCCCCCTGTCCCATCTCTTTCTAATAAATGAGGACAGAAACATTCCTTTCTTTCTAAGTTTGCTGTAACTGGAATAGCTGGTCTTGCGTTATGTCCTACGTATTCAAAGTTGCTTTGTAACAAGATATGGAAACCAAACCTTATTTGCTTAAATTTCAAGGCTCGGGAAGGGGGGCTTCCCCCTCTTCCTGCAGCAAGATAAAAATTAAACCAAAATATAGAAATATTCCTCTAGGTAGCCTCTGCCCCTCCTAAGCTGCCAGCCTGCTCAGCTCAACGGCAGGATTCCTGGCCCCTGAGGAAGGCGTCCCCAAAGGCAGGACCCGACGACCACGGCGAGCTGCGGAACGGCTTCCATGGGTAGTTTGGGCCGGCACTTCTCAGAACCCAAAACAAAGGTCTGGGCGCACTTGGCACCATCCACCGCAAACCCCCGGACATTTGGTCTTCACCACCACCACCACCCTCCCCGCGGAGACGACTCGGTTTGTTCAGAGGAAACAGCAAAAAAGAAAAAAGGCGCAGTTGCAAATATTTAGATAAGCGCAGAACGACGACTCCTCAGCACTAAGCCAGCAAGGCACAGGGGGCCGGCCCCAGGGTGGAGTGGACTGGGGCGCGGGGGGGGGACTCCTGCTTGCAACTCTCCGGGTGCCCCCTACCTAGGCAGGAGAGCGCTGGGCCGAGGGCGCTCGGGGGCTCCGGTGACATGTCGGCAGGCAGCGTGCCTGGGCACCGCCTCCGGAGCAGGGGGTAGGGGCTGCCTCCCCGGGAAGCGCGGCGAGGAGGCCGGCGGAGGGGAGCCGCGGCGGCGGGCGGGCATCGCAGCCATTTCCCGGCCACCCTCTTCGCTGCCCTATCGATTATGCAGATGGGCCGATCAATCTACCCTCTGCCGAGCCGAGCGCCGAGGCACTCCTGCCTGCCAAGGCGAGGCAAAGCGGAGGCGCAGCCCGCCCGCCCGCCGGACTCTCCTCCGCGCCTCGCCGCTGACCGGCGGCCAGCCCAGCCCGGGCAGCTCCTTCTTCTCCTCGTGGGCCGCCTCTCTCTCCTGCCTGCTTGCGATCGGTCGGAAACACCTGCGAGGGCGAGGGACACAAAGTTTGCCGGGTGGGGGCCCGATCCAGGCGGGGGGCTGGCCGGGCCAGCCCCATGCAAAGCAGCCCAGGCGGGGCGGCGGAAAAGTTGCCACTTACGCGGCTGGCGGCGGCGTCCTCCCTCCTTCCTCCTCTTCTTCTTCGTCTCCCCCTCCTGCTGCTGCTCCGGCGAGGCGGTTAATCCCGGGAGAAGGCGGCGGCGGCGGGGCTACAGATCCCATGAAGGCTGCAGGATCGGCGCGCTCCGAGGAGGAGCCCGGGGTGGCGGTGACGGGACGAGGCGGCGACCGGAGCAGGAGCGACGGGGGCCAGAGCCAGGCGGGAGCCGCTTCCACTTGCGTCGCCGGCGCTGCTGCTGCTGCTGCCGCCGCCGCCGCTGCCCAGCAGCAGCAGCAGCATCGTTCTCGGGAGCGGACGGGCGCCCCCCGGAGCGAGCGAGCGAGCAGAGGAAGGAAGAAGCGGGGCGGGCGGGCGAGCGAGCGAGCGGGGGGCCCGGACAGGCGAGCGGACGAGAGCCGGGCTGGCGGGGCGGCCGGAGCAGGAAGCGCCCGCGCTCAGATCTGCTGATTGGGGAGAAAAAAAACTCTTTGGATCTTTATTCTGCTAATTAGTTTCCTGCAAAAAATGGCTGATTAGTGCAGTGCGCATGTGCCTCATTACCCAGGCACGACGGGAAGGGCTAATTAGCCACCTTCTGGATCAATAAGATTCAGCCCAGGCGGCGGCGGGGGAGGGAGCGCGCGAGCGAAGCAGGGAAAGGGGGGGTGGCGGCGGCGGCGAGGAAGAGAGGGGGAGGAGGCGCGGGAGGGAGCGGGCAAGTGAGGAGGGAGATAGGAGGGGGGCCGGCGGGGCAGCCAGGAGGGCCAGAGGGAGGAGAAAAGGAGGAAGCTCTCCCAAACCGGGAGGGGGGAAGGCGGAGAGAGGGAACGGGGACCAGTCCGGGCCGCTACCCCCCCCCCGCATTCCATCGGGCTCCTCGGCCGCAGGGCCGCCTCCTCGTCCCCTCCCCCGCGGTGGGACGGGGCTGCAGCGGCGGCGGCGGGAAGTTGCCGAGAAAGTTGCTGCTCGGCGGGAGGAGCCCAACTTGGCCGCGGCCCCGATCCTCTGCCCCCGAGTTGGCCGGCTTTGCTCGTCTCGGGCTTCGGGTGTGCCGTCGCCGCAGGAGGAGCAGCTGCATTCCTGCGTTCCCCACCAAAGGTCGCTTCTTCGCGGCCCCCGTAACGGGCTGCGCCGTTTCCTCGTGCCCCGCTGAGTCGCTTCGGCCAGCCGCCGGGTTTGGAGCCTTTGGAGGAAGCTTCCTCCCCGCCTCACCACCCAAGTTCTTTCCCCCCGGAATGGCCGAAGAAGTCCGGCAAAGGCGGCTGGCGTGGAAGTACGGGAGCCGCTGGAGCGGAGATCTTCTGCCCTCCGCCGCGCTTTGATTCCCTTTTCGGAAGGGCGCCGTTCTGCCTCCCCTTCCAGCTTCCTGCATTTCTGCTGGGGTGGCGAGGCCGGCTCTGGACATGTTTGTTTGCTCAAAGACAACCGGTAAACGGGGACTGCCGAATTGGGACAGGCACGCATCCTTCAGCGGCTTTTTCCTTTGGGGTTGGGTGGCTTTTTAGAACGTGTCGCAGCGAATGCACCGAACGAGCGGAGCTTTCTCGGTATTTTAGATGCTAGCTAACAGATTAAAACTGTACGTATTTAATTCGAGACGTTCTGCAACCACTATTCGTGTGTATGTAATAACAAGCATGCATAATGGTGAATGTATCCGTAGGAGGCGTGCGGAGGTGCCGTGTCTGCCTTGCAGATATTTATGTGACCGCTTTCGGGTACATGGTACCCACACGTTTGTTTTCTCTTTGTTTTAGTTTGATGGCAAAATGGTTTTTTAAAAAATAATTAATTTTTCTAGAAATGAGAGTGCTGGACGCTCCTGGGTGCATTTTTTCAGTTTGTCAACTACAGTTTGTGCCCCTCATCCCTGGGGAAGGAAATCCAAATTGATGATCAATCTGTGTAGCCGGAATGCCTCGTACTACTCTTGGCATTTGAGCTCTGCAGAAAAGCGACAGGGATGGGGGCCAAACCAAAGTGCTTGGGTTTCTACTAAGGAAGCAAGAGAACATCTGGGGAGGTGTAGGGTGTTTAATCTTGCTGCAAATAGTGTCTTATCCAGAGATCATGGGCAGCTCTTCCATCCCCAGTTTGTCTGTATGTGCCTCAGCCCAGCTAGCTGGCTTGTGTATTGCAGTCCTTCCATCTCCTTTCACATGTGGATTCTATCAGTGTAAACATGCCAAAGCACATCTGTCTGTACAATTAATACGATGATCCAAGCATCATTCTTTAATTGGCTTTCTCAGCTGTTCGCCCCCCCCCCCTTGCAGTCTTGTTCTGCTCTGATTTCCAGATCTAAGTTGCCCTAAATAGAAGGCTGCTTTTACCACTAAGGCAGAAGAAGGGTTAATATGCAGTAGCAGAAGAGTGGTGTGCTCTGGGGCATTTTTAGCTGCCTCTGGAAAAGGTGTAGGGGAGATAATCAAAACCTGGCTAACTATGGGCTTAAGCTTTGGCAGGTGCCAGAAGTAGAGGTGGAAGAACAGCTCTGACTTCGAGGCAGGATGGAAGAAATTGGAAGCTTTCTTCTTCCTAACGCAGAAGAGAACAAAATTGCCCAAAATGATGTGGGCTCAATAGCATCTCAGAGATCAAATAGCTGTGCTTGATACACCTTGTGAACTGCTGTATTTTTTTAAAGTTTTTGCCAGATGGGTATTAAATTAAAAAATACTCTTATTAATAGAGAAATGTTCGTGGGTGAGCAGACAGCTCACTATAACTGCTGTGAACAACTGAACACATACATTCAGAGAAAATGTGGCGTTAACACTGGAAAAAGGCACATTGTAAGACCCCCCCCCCAAATTAAATATCTGCCTAAAGAAAAATAAAAGAAATGACAAACTTTTCTTTTGTGAAATGGCTACATAGGTAGGAGCACCTTGTGAAAACCAGCAAGTTTATTTAGCTTTTTTAGTCTCTTAAGACAAAAGTGCTGGAAATAGAAAAGGTGAGGTGGGGATTCTTGCTGTAAGGCATTTGGTCTGCCAAGAACTGATTTGGCTGAATATAGTCCCCCTCTGTAAACTGAAGTAGGAGATCCATAAAAGTCCCAAACATGGGTGAGACTGACTCTTCACTCTAAACTGAGTTATACAAGAGATCAAACGGTAAAAATTGAAGTAACTTGTGGAATAAAAGCTATTGGAAATGCTGCAATGTTGTGGTATTTTCAGAAGTAGGACTGCCCCCCCCCCCGCATCTGAATTAAACTGGGGAGGGGTACACTTAAGCCAGAGGTTACAGGATTGAAAGTTCCATTGGCTCAACTTGCCTGTTGCCTTGAGCCATGGTAAAGTTATACTGCCTTGGGGTCAATGGACTTGAGCTTCTTTTCTAAGATGTAACCTTCCTTGCTGGAAGACACCTCAGGGTATGTACAGTAATTTTGTTGTTGTTGCTTGAAAATGTAGCAAAGGAGCGAGAATGCAGCTTGCAAAAGTAAACACATCTAATGCTGTGAAAATGTGGGTCAGCTTAGATGTATAGCCACTAAGCTAGCAATATATTACTTCTGTATAAAGTTCCTAACAGTTGCTGCTAAACAAGTGTTAGGCATGGTACTAGTAAACTATTTGAAGGTACCGTATTTATCAGAATTCCCATTCTCTCTGCTCCTTTGCAATGGATATGTGCAATCAACACCTAATACCAGGAGTATGCAGCCTTCTCAGCATTTCTTTTCCTAATTTAGCTGCACAGTCTATAAATGCTTTGATTGTATTTTGATTTGGAAATGTTCTTGTTTGAACAAAATCAACTCCACAGCACAGGGGAGGAAAAGGAAATGGCTGCTGTTAAATAAGTAGAGCTGATGTATTAATGTGAGGGCTTCACAGATCAGAA
Organism: Podarcis filfolensis; assembly: GCF_964270895.1. Taxonomy (NCBI): domain Eukaryota; kingdom Metazoa; phylum Chordata; class Lepidosauria; order Squamata; family Lacertidae; genus Podarcis; species Podarcis filfolensis. Next base: position 42,854,717 of record NC_139611.1, read on the forward strand.
ACTCTTGAGGGCTGCTTCCCTCTACATGGCAAGTCAAAGCAGCCTCTGGGGCTGAGATGCAGAAATGCCACTGGGATCTTAAGAAGGGAGCCAGAGAGATGGACTGTTGCAAAGCTCCTCAAACCAGAAGGCTGATTTATATCAGCAAGTGTGTTATTGCTTAAAGGGTTGTGACTCGGGATCTGCCTTTTTGTACAGAAAGACAGCAGAATACCTGTTTACATTTCTTCTCGAGAGAAGTTTTCTCTAGCCTCTTCAAACAGACTTTTTTCTTCATGAACACCCTACCTCCCCCCCCCCCCCGCACATAGTATCGTAGTCAATAAGAATGGGTGGCTATCAGTGAATTAAGTTACGCCTCACCTTTCTATATCATACTGTACAGAGGCAGCAATTGGGTATTGTTTCTAGTCTAATATTCCTGTTATACTAACATTTGTTACTAACAGACCTTGTATGACAGCCGACAATACAATGGAACTATTTTATATTTAATGTGACATTTTTAATTGTTGGAGAAAAAACTTTAATCAGTATAAATATTTGCTAAATTATTTCTTATTCAAAGTCTTTGCTTATACACAGCTTCAGTTGGTACTGTCTGATTATTATATTGATGTCAACTTAAAATTTATCCCAATAAGCACAGTTACTAAGAGTTTGCACTGTTTAAGGAAAATTAAGTAAATATGAATTTAAATTAAAACCTAGGATTGAATTATAGGCTGAAGGTGCAGTCACCCTTCCCCAGTACCATTCATATAACTTGATTTGGTAAACCTATCAAATGATATTTTAAAAGAGTCCTTCTCGTGCCTAAAGCTACCTTCAAAACCACAGCCTCACACACAAGACATCCTATAAATCTTTAAAGGAGTTAGATCCCTAGGTATATTTGCCGGCCGGCCTGTCCTTGTATGTAACTGGGAAATACCTGGTTTATTGCTTTTCTGCATGAAAACCTGAACCATTAAAAAAAATTACACATATGTATTGCTATGGGGAAGCTCTTAATAGCCACTCATTTCATTACCTGACATGCAGATACCTAGCTGCACAAAATCATGCATCCTAGCTTTTCATAGATGCAATACTGCAGGTACCTTGCTCATGATCATATATGTTCATCTCTCTCTGGAGCCTTATTTCTAAAGCTCAAATCAAATGAGGCCAAGAATTGCTTTAATATAGTCTTGCTAGATACACAACCCATTGGACAAACATTAAACTTGGAGAATATTTATTTATTGTAGTATGAGGAAGTGTATGTGCAAGTCTTCTTGTCTGCAAACAGAACCCCTTATTTTTCAGGGGGATGAGTAATAATGTTTACAAAAGTGGCTTACAGAGACCCAGATTCTCCAACAATTCCTCCGATCAACTGAAACCTGGATTGCAGTGGCATCTTCTCAGCTTTTTGGGTGCCAAAGCCAAGAATTCTGCAGGTGCCAAGCTTTGAGATGCCCACCTACCCACACCAGTTTTATGAAAGTCTGTGTCAGTACTGGACAGCTTCCCGTCTGTCTTTGAATGATTTTGCGCGCATGTGTGTGTGTGTTGCTACTTTTTCACCAGGTGCCTTAACTGAAAGGCAAGCCTAACTGGTCTGTACTCCAGTGCTATGGTCTGGACAGTGCTGAACCTGGCTTTCCTTTTGTCTTGGCTGTTAAAGAAGTAGTACTACCTATTTCCTTCTCTCCCAACCAAAGCTGTTCTGCAGTTTTCTAGTGGAACAGCTAGAGATTTTGGAATGGTGGACTAATGATCACTAGTCTGAATATTTTCCCCCATATCTCTATGAAGTCTCAATCCTGCAAACGCCATACACACACTAGCCCTTATAGAGCTAAAAGGTGTGAGTCCAGAGATACCCCTGTTACCTGGCATAGTATGCTCTTGCTGCCAGGCTGAGATAATGGTGAAGGAAGAAGGTAAGAGGTCCTCTCAAAAAAGCAAAAAGTCTGAAGTCTTTAACCATTCCTCCTCTCCTAAAAGAGAGCCAATGCTGCAGGAAAACATTTGCTCATCGTGCTGCTTAAGCCAGCACACTTGAATGATATTCTTCCTGGAAGTGCTTACTGCTAGCTGGAGCTGTGCTGTGTGTTCACTGTATCCTATCAGTATCCACCAATCCATTGCGAGTGCCTTCAGAGCTGTCTGTTAAGATAGTTCAAAAGCCTGCTTTTCCCAATAGGGGTTGGAGAGTGTGTGTACAAGTGCTTTCTGGGATAGCCTGGCATTGCTGTTCTAGTTTCTTCAAAGACAGTAAGAAATAAAATATTTTGTTGTTGTTTCTTTCTGCCCATTTGTTCAAGAGGCAAATATTGCTCTTCCAAGTTTCTGGCTAAAAAAAATCCTATGCTAGTGTGTCTCCCTACAGAAGGCAGAACCAGGAGCACCATCCCATCTTTTCTTTACCGCCAAATTGTAGATCTGTATTAATTTGTCTTGACATAGATTTCAGACATCAGAATCCTGAGTGCATTTCTTAATTAAAATATGAATAATGGCAATTGAAGGTGCCACAATGTGAAAGAGTCAACTAAGCTTCAGTCCACTGAGGGTAAATTAGAGGTACACATGACAGCTCTAAGGCAGATAGGGGGTTGGAGTGGAATGCACCTCTGTAAACTATTACTGGGCTAAGTTCAAGGTGTTGGTTTTGGTATATAAAGTCCTTTATAGCATGGGACCAGGATACCTGAAATATTATACCCTGTATATACCCAATCACTGTGCTCTGTGGGTGAGGACCTCCTGCAGACCCCAGGTTATGGGATGCCTTCCCCAGAGAGGTTTGCCTGGCACCAACACTCCATGATTTTTTAGTTGTAGGTGAAGAAGCCCTTCCTGTTGTCACAGGACTTTTAATGACAATCTATCAGGTGCTCTAATTTTTCCACCAAGCTCTCTTTTGCTGTGTTTGATGCCATGTTTAAATTGTTTTGGCTACTGTGTTTTGTTGGTTTTAGTTTTTGTTTGTTTGTTTGTTTAGCATCCTGCTTTGTAAATTTTCTTTATTAAATATTAAAAGTGTTATTTTATTGTAAATTCTATTTTGGTATTTTATTGTCTATGTAAACTACACATGAAATGAAAAGCACATATAATGGGTGTTCCATAAATAAATAAATATTTTTTTTTTTTAAAAAAATTATTTAAATCTCCTTACCATAGAAGCAGAAGTTAGTAATTGCCTCCAATTTTCTATGGACATTGCACTAACCTCCTTTGCATCACTAGACATCTGCATATTTATTATTTTAAAATTTTATTTAGGACATATACTGAATTTCTCATTCAAAAGCCAATGTGGGCATTTGTAGGTCCTATTCTCTTCAACAGACTGTTATGTTCAAATTAGACCGCAATCCTAATGTGGGAGTTATCAAGGTAGCTTAACGCCCTTATCTGAGCTTGAGCCATCAGCATAAGTGAGACTGGAGGAACAAATGATGTTTCCATCTGTTTCCTGGTTGTTTTTAATTGTGTCCAGTGGAAGGGGAAATGGTGGGTTGGTGGGAGTTTAGACATACTCTGAAGCATGTTTAAATCTCCCAATTTTAGGGTATGGTAGGGGAGTGGGAGAGTTTAGAATCCTCTAGATCTCAGCCACTTCTCAGAAATCCTCCCCTTTAAAAACTCTTATGACATCAAGTGGGCTAGAGCTTCAGAGGAGCCATCAGCACTGGAGAGGAAGGCTCTGACATCAAAGGGCCTCCCAAGAATCAGAACTGCACACTTTTCGTTATTAGGTGAATTTTATGCAGGTTTATGCAGTGGGGTCCTGCAATTCTGCAACCTGACTGTCCCTCAGTTGTTATATTCCTCATATACATTACAGGCAAGTTACATGAAGAGTGAGATCTTCACACTTTTCACTGCCTGAGCCTATGACAAGCACCTACTCTGAGCAGCTGCATGTGTTGCTGGTCCTCTAGGCTTGGGTCTTCTGCCCGTGGTTGACAGGAAAGGCTGGATGACTCTGCAGCCAGCATCAGGGTAGTGGTGAGACAACAATGACATCTTGTCTAACTGGACTTGCAGCGTAAGAGGGCCATCAGGTTTTCACACTAAGCATCAAGAGAGCAGCACTCACAGAAGCAAGCTACTAAGCTTCAGCCACACTTGTTTTCATTCTGCAAAATAGAATCTGTCTGCTTGGAGTGTTCATAATGGGATAGCAACACACAGGCATCAGGATCTGCTACATGGGATGTCTATTCCTCTTGTTTGAATGGTGATAAGAAAAAGTGCCCAGAGGGGGCAGGGAAAGCAAATGCTTTTGGCTCCCAGTCACACTGGAAAAAGGGGGATGGAATGGTAAAGGGAACCCTGGTGTAGCCCTTAAGTCTCTCAGTGGAGAGAGAGGAACAATCTACTTGAAACTCTGACTGAATCTTTCTGAACAGTGAGGTCTCCCAGCTGAGTCTGCATGAGTAAGCATCTGCCAGAATCACAGGATTGGCTGAGCTTTATGTGAAGGCTTTGCTGAAAGGCTTGTTAAGGAAGCACTGCTGACCAGGCCATCCAATTGCATCACGCTTCAGAAACGAAATGTGCTGCAGCTGGGGAGTCACACGTTGGTGGCTTCCGGCAACAGAGGGATAAAATAACCAACTCTTTCCCACCCTTGGGGCCTGTGCCTCAGAGAATCTCCTGCACTTCCACCCAGCAGCTAGAGCCAATCTAGCAAGGAAAATGAAAGCACTTTCTGCTGCAGGCTGTGTGAAGTGGGTTGGAGGGACAGGTCAGTTACACCAACTTTCCCCAAAATAAAAAATGCAATTATTTATTAATTTATGAATGGCCTTTGGCAAGTGTCAAGGTAATTTACAAACAAAAACAGCTAACTATAATTCCAATTTAAAAACAGCATAAAATGAACATCTAGGGCAGAGATTTTTTTTCATCCAGTGGATGTTAGTCTCATATTGCTTTTGTTATGTATCCTGTGGTGTGGAGTTTGAGCCTGGCAGTGTCTAAGATGCTGCAAGATTCTTCACATGCAAAGGTTCTGTGCTTTCCACTGAAATCCAAGGAAGCACAGGAAACACATTTGGTCTACTAGCACACTCTCTCCCATTAACCCGGTCCTCTGCTAGTTCACAATACTGGACTACCCGCTACAGCATGGACTACCCGCTACAGCAAGCCACCTCTCCATGATGTACCCAATAGCACTGGTGACTTAAGCTGCAGTCCTTTACTCACTTGAATAATGTAAATGCTGTTGAATTCAACAGGGCTTACTTCTAAGTAGAATTACACTATCAACCAGTGGGTTTTGAAAATACTGAGGTGACAGTAAAATGGCAAAATGAAGAAGTGGGTGCTTGCTGGGTCCTCTAGCATAAGGTGCATTAACAATTGTGGCTCTGGGGACCTGGAATCGTCCTGTTCTGAAGTTGTATTGAACAAACACCTTTATCTCAAAATGCTCTGAGTTTCAGGAAAAGTGCTTTTAGCAGCCCTCCAAGCTCCTGAGTTCCCTGGCTTGAAAGTATCTCCTCTTTTCCCTCAGCCTCCTCCTTGGGGAAAACTGCTAAGAGTGTTTAGTTACAAGTATGGACCTACCCAGCGACACACTTACTCCCTCCCTTCATCTTGCCTAGCAAAGAATTAAAATGCAAATCAGAATTAACGGGCCACATTTAAAAGAGAGGAGTCTTCATATCTGATTTTTTGTTTACTTGGGCTTTTAATTTTGATTGCGAATTGGAACCCCTACAAACTGGAGTTTTCTTGCTGGTGTATTCTGCAACACATCATCCAAGCAATAATAGTGTATTAGTGATGGATATATACTAGACCATCTGCACATAATTCTACTTTATTTGTAGAATTTGTAGAATGCTTCCCCAATGTTACTGTGTTATTGCCATCTGGAGGGGAACTCTTGCATTATAGTTCACACTATGTCCTTTTAAATATATTTATAGGAGGGGAGTTATTGGGTTTTTTGTTCTTGTTTTTATTATGTATTTTGTGTTCTCATTTTGTATTTTTATGTTGTGAACCACCTTGTGATCTTCAAATGCAGGGTGATATACAAATCTGATTAATTATAATAATAATAATAATAATAATAATAATAATAATAATAATATAGCACAACAAAAGCAGGTCATAAAACCCCTGGGACATTTGTGGTATGAAAAGGTACTGGATTTCAGTAGGAAGCCATAGGACATGCACCTATTCCAAACAAAGCAGTATGATCACCCTGAACCATTTGAAGGTGCAAACAGTATTGAAAGCCAGGCTGCATGTAACAGCCCCAATATTATTATGAATGCACAATTTAAAACATATGTATATCACCTCCTCCTTGCAGATTGCTCTTCTTGCTCCCCACGTCTGCACATACAAATTCCTGCTGACCAAGATCATTGTCCATAAGGCTTTCCTGCACTAAGTTATTAGTGTGGCTGCCCCTCAGTATTGACTATCTGCATGTGCAAAAGGATAAATCACTTCAGGTCTCAAAGGCTTCCTTTATCACACAAGCCATAAAGAAAATCCTATACCTCATCTCTTGCACACAGTGATGCACATCTTCTTTCAGCATGATACATCTGTTGTGGGCTTGTTGGATTTCTACAGTATTCAGATGGTAATACTTTGTACCTGAGGTGAAATGGGGCTCTTCTCCAGAACAAGAGCATTTTCACTGTTGATGTGACTGTTCCCTGCAGGCAGTGCAGGGGGACTTCTAGACCCCAGAGGAAGTGAGGGAAATCCTAGCAGGTCCAGAATATGGAAGGAACCACCTATGCAGGTACCTTAGTTTTTCAAAGGGTCATTTATCCTGGGAACCATGTGGCAAGGTTTAGAGATAGCACTGGAAGCTTTCCCTGGGCACTTGGGCCCACAGCCAAAACATGCAGCTTAAAGGAAATGTAAAAGACACAAGAACCTAAAACTGTTTATTTTAACTCTCAGAAAGGCAGGGAGATGCTGGTGCCTCTGGATACTGCTGGCAGCCTAAGAAGTCAGATTCTTGGGGGAAAGGTTATAGCAGCTCATTAGAGTGCCTAATAAAACTGTCTACAGATGTTCACTGCCCATTCTGATACTCTTTGAAAGAATAGGACCTGAGTAGGTCCCAGATAAACCTGAATAGCATTTCATCACTCATGCAGCATTCCTTAGAACTGCACTAACAGAATCACCATGATTACAGGGCCCAGCAAGCATCCTGCTATGTGCTGACTGAATGCCACCTGAAAATATTGGTAGAAAGATGGTGGAATGTTGGTGGTCATTAGTCATTACATCCAATATCAGTGGGGCTTGTGAGACCCATCTTGCACACACACTGCCAACATGAAGAGGTACATCTTGTCTTTGTGCTCCATACATCTACCCCAAAAGCAATATAGCTAGGACTACAACTTCCTATCACTGCTGAGATACCCACAAGGAAACATATAATGCAATCAATGTTAATCCTGAAGGCAATACATTGGTTGGTATGGAAGGAAGAGGCAGACAACACTAGAAAGGGTAGGAGGTTTCAAGAGGGACAAACAAGGTTATATGGTGAGAGATAATTCAACTGTTGTACACCCATTTATCTCCATCATTAAACTACAACCTAGGCTTATATGGGTGGGCTCTATATGAAACACAGCTGAGCCAGCTGAAAGCAAAAGGTGGCAGATCCCTAGAGGAAAACCAGCAGGAACTAGAGTGTATACAGTTTAAGACAAATCTGCCCTAAAAGGATAATGAGGGTGAAATTGTTTATGATGGCTCAAATGTGGAGAGGCACCCTATAGGTGTTTATAGGCTAATACAATAAGTTTCTGAGCCATGATGAGTGAGCTGGAGTGCTTGGTCTTAGAGGAGAGCAGAAATATAGTGAGCATAATGGAAGTCTGGTGGAAGGGAGAAAACCAGTGGGACATGGTTATCTTCAAATACAAATTCTATAGGAAGGACAGAAAGGGTGTGCTGAAGGTAGTGTTGCTCTTTATGTCAAAGAGGTCATATGAATTCAGCACACTAGAAATCCCAAAAGGGATGGACTCCTCCACAAAATCACTGTGGATGGTAATACCAGGCTTCAAAAGTAGTTTAGTACTGAGGATGTACTACTGTGCCCCCAATAAAAATGCCTAGGATTAACTTGAGGTGGAGCATGACACCAATGAGAAAGCCAAAAGAGGAAGTGCTGTAGTAATGGGTGGCTTCTATTATCTTCACATAGATTAGATGCATGACTGTTCGAGTAACTACAAAGAAGGAAAATTTCTAGATACCCCAAAATACTGTGTCCTAGAACAGTTGGTCATGGAACCAGCCAGCCAGACAGTGACTCTGGTCTTAATCCTAAGTGGCACCCAGGATTTGATGTGAGATGCAAGTGGTATTGAATTGGTTTGGAACACTGATTATAATACTATCAAATTCAACAAACAGTGGTACCTCTGGTTACAAACTTAATTCGTTCCGGAGGTCCATTCTTAACCTGAAACCGTTCTTAACCTGAGGTACAACTTTAGCTAATGGGGCCTCCCGCTGCCGCTGTGCCGCCGGCACACAATTTCTGGTCTCATCCTGAGGTAAAGTTCTTAACCCGAGGTACTGCTTCCAGGTTAGCGGAGTCTGTAATCCAAAGTGTTTATAACCCAAGGTGTTTGTAACCCGAGGTACCACTGTATGTTTAAGTGGAAAACTGCTGAGAAAATCCAACACCATCACATTTGACTTCAAAAGAGGTGCATCTGAAAAATGAGGTGACTGTTAGAAAGGAATTTGAAAGAGAAAGTCAAATGGATTAAGTATCTCCAAAATATCTGGAGGTTATTCTCAATAATAGAAGCTCAGCTAGAATGTATAATACATTCAGGAAAGGTAACACTAAGGCCAAGAGGATGCCAGTTTGGTTAATGAGCCAAATCAAGAAAGCTCTTAGAGATAAGATTGCTTCCTTCAGAAAATGGAAACCTTGTCCAAATGGGGAAACATACACACCCCTTTTCATCCAACTAGTTCTCACCAATCCCTGCCTAGTTGTTATGCTCTTCCAAAATCAAATCAGAGACAATAGGTATTTTCCCACTCACCAACCTGGCAATCATTAGTAGTAACACTACCTAAGTTATTGGGGATGGAAGACAGGCCAGAAGGGGAGACAAAGTGCAAGTATGGCCCCATCTCATCACCTGATGTCTCTGTCCACTACCATAGCACCCTCTGCTGATAACACCAAGTCATACAAGGTGATTAAAACATATCCCCAAGCTGGGTGAATGGTCATTAAATGGCAAGTGTGTTTCAATGTAAGCAAGTGTAAAATGATAGAAATTGGGGTAAGAAAAATCCTACTTTCATATATACTATTCAGGTCTTAACCGACAGTAACAACAAATCGTAATGTCGTGACGAATAGCTGAATGACATTGTATGCAGCAGCTATGAAACAGACAAATTCCACGTTGGGAATCATTAAGAAAGGAATAAAAATAAAACTGTCAATATCTACGGTGCAGCAACTCTTGAAATACTGTGTACAGTTCTGGACACTATGCCTCAATGATGTTGCAGAGCTGCAAACAGCAAGAAAATGATCAGTGGCTTGAAGCAATTCTTATTTGAGGAAAGGTTACAATATCTAAGGCTTTTTACTTTAGAAGAAAGGTAAGTAATAGGGGGCATAATGGATGTGTAAAATTAGGAATGGATTTCTTATAAGATTAGAACTCAGGGCCACCCAATGAAGCTGAGGATTCAAGATGCACAAAAGATAGGGCATCTTCACACACTGAGTATTGTGGGCCCAATTTTATGGAAATTCCAACAGAGGGTGGATGGGTCCCTTTCCTGTTGAGTATGTGACACCTAATGAAGACTTTTTGTTCCATTGGGTATTTTAACTGAATTCTGATTTTATCGCTTTAATTGATTTTTATTTTCACTGCATTGATTTATTTGTGTAAGCTTGGAGACTTATCATAATTAAGCTGTATATCAATTGTGAAAAATAAAATTATGTAATTTGTAATGACAAGATGTGGTGATGTTCACCAACACAGATGGCTTAAAAGCAGGGTTAGACAAATGCATGGAGAATTAAGCTATCAGTGGCTGTAAGTCATGATGGCTCTTTTACCTCCAGTATCAGAGCCAGTATGCCTCTAAACACCAGTTGCTGGGGACCACAAGTGGGGGCGGGGGTGGGAATGCTATTGTGTTCATGTCCTACTTGTGGATTTCCCATAGGGATTTGTCCTCATGGCTATATTGTTGCCTATGGGAAGTTCACAAGCAGGACATAAGCGCAATAGCATTCTCTCACTTGTGATCCCCAGCAACTGATATTCAGAGGCATACTTTGATATAGATAGCATATAGCCATCATGATTAGTAAAAAGACCTAGCACTATGGTCCCATCTTCATTTTAATGACTTGTTATCGACAAAGAGACAGAGTGGCAATCCTCCCTAACTGTGAAAATGACAGAGTTCATGTTTCAGTCTGTTCTACCCTAACACCTCTTCTGAAGATTTTTCATGAATTTAATTGTGGGAGGGGTGGATAAATGTGAAATGGTGGCTCACGGTATTATGAGAGTTACTGCTTTAGAAAATTTGATGATTTATTTACTTATGTATTAGTAATTGTATTTTACTGATTTGTTAGGTGTTGTTAAGGATTATGTTATTTTGTGGATTTCTCTCTCTACCTGTTGTAAACCATCTTTTGACTCATGGAAAGGGTGGTATAAATAACTAACAATATGTATGAAAATGTTATACCGTCCTTCTATTAAAATGACAATGGTGGTGGATGGGATACAATACATTAAAAACTCAGCAGGAAAAAATGAAAATTGCACCATGTGCTTCCTACCTGTTGGTGTCTCTTGCACTTCCTTTCTAGGCTCTTCTTTTCATGTGTCTTTGAGATGCAGATGGTAGTAAGGAGACCCAGAGTCACCAAGTGGGCATGAACAGTTTGATTCTGCAGATTAATTGACTCTTTGGTGAATTTCTGTATGAATTTTTTCAGACCAATCCCTTTACTGTTTCATAGCATCTTTTGGTTCTGGTAAAGTCTAATAAATCAAAGATGAAGAAATAATTTCTGCATCTGATTGTCCAGCTGATGGATGAAGCACAGAGTCTGCGATTGAACTCCTCTCCAGGTAGGTCCTTGGTAAGGACTCTTCCATCCTAAAATAAGAGAAGACTACATTGGCTCCTTGAGATGGGAACTAAACACAGCTCATAAGTTTTTTACAATCCAGCTCCCTACCTACAGTATATGTTTCAACCCACTGAGAATATAATATACTGCCATTCCATGACCCCTACTACCATATAACTTTATTTCTAATGTGTTTTAGATTATCCAGGGATGGATATATGTATAATACTTGAGACCAGTGCATTCCCTGTGAAAAAATATTTCTCTGAAAGGACATACAATGGGAGCCAGCTAGTGCAGGACCCAGGAAGAAGATATTGATGGGGTTTAACAGTATGCAGAATATGGAAAGAAGAGTCTAAAAGTCAATAGAGCATGTTTTGTGCTCCAGCACTGTAGGAAGGAAGCAGTTGTAGGCAAGAACCTCAGTAATCTGAAAGCATTGTACAATTTGCAAAATCTGAATTAAAGGACCAATGATTCAGAATTTTATTCCATTTTATGAAATACTGAATGAAAGGTAAGTTTTGGTGCCATAAGTGGTAAGTGTCTGATTCTTCCAGTTAGGATGCATGCAAAAAAATCCCTGCTAATGTTATTAGCAGAGCCACTCATCTCCTTACCAGGTTGTGGCCCAGATAAGCCACCCTTTTGCGCCTCCTGGAGCCCCTCAGCCTAGTTTATAGCCCTTCTGCTACTTCTTACTTGAGACATCCAATAACTGTCTCCTCTTATTAGCAGTTTTATCAATAAGGAATCAGCTATCGACAGGCTGCAACTTGAAAAATACAGCCCAACTGTCCCTGGAAGAGCATCTGAGGACTGCTCAGCTTTTAAGGTCTCATTGCATAAAAGCTGAAGTGAGTTCTTACCCTTCTAATCTTTGTCCCCTATTCTAGCACTGCAGGGATGGTCCACACTGGCTTGTGGGCATAGTTCAGGCTGGGTTAATTAAGCATATTGAGCCAATAACCTTCCATGTTAGGATAGTGATATTCATAATTTAATGTATTGCTGCTGAAACATTAGCCTGTCAACAAATGGCACCATGCCACAGAAGTCTTAGTGCTGACCACCTTTCAGTAAAATGAGTGTATTGTTAAAGCAGGCATAAATCATTTATGGTTATGGCTCTATTGTCAAACTGTACATGCAAATAAGCAGTAACTTGGGTAATTTATTTTGCCTTTTGGAGATTATTTTCATGATTTTATTATCCCATTTTATGATTCATAGGCACTGGCCAAATGCCATTTTGTGCCTTTTCAGTGCTTTGCTGCTATTCTGTTAGTCATCTTCAAAACAAGAGGGAATCTGGCATCAGCACTGTCACAGTCCCAGCAGCTTCCAGCACGGTTGGTGGAAATCCAAGCATCTTATTGTGGATACACCATTCCATTCAAAATACAGGAAAACAGTTGACAAGGCTTTATTGGAAAGGATGGTGAATGGAAGAAGTTTTAGATTGGAAACCTCTTTGGCTAGAGACCTGTCAAACCTGTCCTTTGTACAGCCCTATGTTTATGATATTTAAACACAAACAGCAACATAGATGGGGTGTTCTACAAGCTTTTAGCCCACCAGTTGATGAATGGGTTCATGTATAGACCAGGAATGAAACCTCAATTGGCTTTTGGAGCACTCTGGCAATTAGCTGCAAGATTGCTGATGTTTCTTCTTCTTCTTCTTCTTCTTTTAATTAATCCTGCTCTTCAGCCAAAAAAGGATCTGGAGCAGCTAATGGAACACATGAGGGAATGCACAGGATTCAGAATATGAAAACAAGCAACAGCAGCACTAAGCAGGCATCACAGCATCCAGGAAGGAGAACCTGCAGCTGATCATTTTCAGCAGAGGTTGAAGATTGTGGTAAATCTGTACATAGGGTAGAAGACTTGAAATGTTCTGTGTCCTGATGCTTACATACCATCTGAAGTCACCCTTGTAAGATGTTGTGGTACTTTGCTTGTCATTTATTTATTTTGTTTATTTAAACAATTTATATACCACTTAATCACAGTAATCTCAAGTGGTATACAGAAAACCAAATACAATAAGACTTAAATGAGTTAAAACAATAAAATCAGAATTTAATTTAAAATAGTCTTATTAAAATTTAATTTAAAAAGTATTCAGTAAACACTGGGAGTTCAACAAGAAGGGGCCCTGTGTGACCTCAACTGAAATGAAGTTTCATAAAATTAGGCCCACTATACTGAGTGGGCAGCTCCTTGTGGATACAATCTGTGCATCTGAGCCATGGGGGACCACCAACAGTGACTACCCCAAATGCTTCAGTAATCAAACAGGAATATGAAGAATCAAGCAATACCTGAGGTATCCTGGGTCCAAGCTGTTATGGGCCTTGTAAATAAGAACAATGAACCTGGCTGGGTAGCATACAGGCACCAGAGTTATGTGTTGGCAATAGTCTGTCCCAATCAACAGTCTAACTGCAGCATTTTGCATAAGCTAGAGCCTCCAGACCAGGTCCAAGGGTAGCCCCACATGGAGCACATAGCAATAACTGAATCCTGAGTGAATCATAGCAGTCAGACTATTCCTGTTCAAGAATGGTCATAGTTGGCATACCAGCCATAGCTAGTAAAAGGTGCTCCTAGTCACTGAGGCTACCTTGATCCTCCAGCAACATGGATGGATTCAGGATAATTCCCCAACTCTGAACATGTTCTTTCAGAGGGAGTGCAAACCTGTATAGAACAGGCAACTGGCCTATCTCCTAGACGTGGGGACCACCAATCCTCCATCCTTCTGTCTTCCCAAGGTTCAAGCTCAGCTTACTGGATCTCAACTCCACAACTGTGCCCAGACAATGGTTCAGATTTTGCACAGTATTTCTTGACTCAGATGTTATGGAGAAGTAGAGCTGTGTGTCATCTTTGTACTGATGTCACTTTGCATCCCAACTCCAAAAGAGTGTTGAACAAAAATTTGAAATAGATGATAGACAGATGATAGAAAGAAAGAACCGCATTGAGAACAAGATTGCATGCAGTGGTACACTGTAGTGCAAAGACCAGTAAACTAAAAAAGCTATCTTCTAATGCTACTCATTGGAAACACCGTGTAAGTAGAAGCAAAACAACAGTAGATAAATGCCCCTGATGCCTAACCCACAGAGCCAGTCCATAAGGATACCATGGGTAGCGGTATCAAAGTGGACAAGAGATTAGGCAGAAGCAGAGAGGCACTTCTCCTGTCCCACTCTCGATTCAGGTCATTTATCAGGGCAACCAAGACTGAGTCTGTCCCAAAACTGCACCTGAATCCAGACTGAAACAGATCTAGATAATTCATATCCTCCAGGAACTCCTGCAACTGCTCAGCCAGCATTCTTGTCACCACCTTCCCCAAAAAGGGGTATTTGCAACCAGGAAGTAGTAGTTATATACCATGGAATCTGGGATGAGCATCTTCAGGAGTGGACACACTACCACCAGTTTAAAGGCAGTAGGCATCACACTGTGTTGTAAAGCATGTGTTCACTATACCCTGGAAACATCCAGCCAACCTCACTCCCCAGAACTAGCTTTCACCAGCCAAGATGGGCAGGGGTCAAGAGAGCAAGAAGCCAGTTGCATCATTATAAGAGTCATGTCCACATTATCATAAACTGAAATTGATCCCTCAGAGCATAGGAAGGCACTGCATTGGACACATCAGCTGGAACACCAATGACAGTGGCATTGAAGGCACTATGGAGCTAAGTTACTTTATCCTCAAAGTGTAGTGCAAATTGATCACAGCATGCTGCTGAGTGCTCCAGAGACCCATCCACTACTTCTGGTACAACTAGCCTACAGAACACCTGAAACAACTCTGCTGGATGGTTCTCTGAGGATACAATGGAGGTAGAAAAGTAATTCTTCTTTACCACCTTTACTGCTGCTTGGTAGGCAGAGTTATGTGACCTAACAAGCATTCGGTCATCTTTGGACTGAGTTTTCCACCACCTGTGTACTTGGGAAAGGGTGGTGAAATAGGGTACATAACCTCATTGGAAATAAAAAGTTTGTCCTTATCTGGCACCATGAGCTTCTCTGTAGCATTCTCAGGGTATCTACTCACTTGGAAACCTCTCCAGCTTAGGAGGTACTAGACTGATGAAGTCGGAATGAACCAGTGGCGTAGCGTGGGGGGTGCAGGGGGGGCCCGGCTGCACCACGCACAACATCTGGGGGTTAGGGTTAGGGGCGCAAATCCACGGGTTAGGGGGCGCAAATTACTTGCCTTGCCCCGGGTGCTGACAACCCACGCTACGCCACTGGAATGAACTTCCATCTACTCACTAACGTGCATCTGATTAACTTATATAAACTATTAGATGCATGATCCTAACATATTTTCCATGAGCTGCTGATTCCATCAATATCAGTATAATAAATATCATTCACTTTAAATAGTTATTGTATTCTTGTGTTGGATAACTCATATATTGTAATAATCTCTTGTGTTATGCTGATTTTTAAAAAATGCTGCTTTGCAAACCTCTTGCAATAATTCCATGGCCCCTCAAGGCATCCACAGCTCACTGGCTGGAAACCACTGAACTAAAGAATACAGATATTAGTGGTTAATATTAGTGATTCCCCAAACCACTGCATAAAGTTCATATCCACTGCTGAGGAGGTTCAGGGTGACTATCCAATTTGAGGATCAGTGAGATCTAAGCACACAGCCATTCAGGATATGGTTCAGCATTATAATTACCTCATCACCTCTTCCCAAGCTATTGAATTAAGCCTAATCTTTCTGGGCAGGGCAGGACTGTTTCATTTTAACAATAAGAAGGGACAGTTATTCACTGCAAGTCGAAGAGAGAATGAAAGGAACAAGAAAAGCAAATTATATAAGCTCACTATTGTACTGTGAGTACAATAAATTTTAGAAATTAGGACTATTTCACACAGGCAAACATTGGTTTGTCACTTAGGCTAGAAACATAACAGGGAGCTGCAGCCAATCCTGATTAATGTACCTGTTATGGTACACATGCTTGTCACAGTAACTTTTTGTATCATTATGTGGTACACTTAAAGCATCTTAGATGCACACTTAAGAAATGTCACCTGTGTTGTAGCTCTTGCGCAAGTTGTCACATTGATCATCATGCGCTATAAAGATCAACATTCCCAAAATAAATTTTTGACCTATTGCTCAATAATGTATCTTATGCAATTCAAAATGTTTCTGGTGAACCTTGACTGAACATAGAAAAGGCTTAGAGCCAAAGCCAGGGTTGTTCACTTTAAAACTGCTCTCGTGGTCTGGAGAGTGTCTCAGGCAGCAGGTGCCAGGAGAGATCTCCGTGCCAAAGACTCTGGAGAGCCACTGCCACCCACAGGAGACAGTCCTGGGCTAGACAGATAACATCATATACTGCATTGGATTTCAAGGCAGAAGAAAGGTGGGGTAAAAATGAAAGAAAGGACTGTCTGGGAGGGACCACAGATCTCCTTTGCCAACTATGACTACATTTTGTGCTGCACAGCCAAAAGCAGGAGCAACCATTACTCTCTTAGCTACAGCTACAAGAGAGTTAAAGCTGAGGTTTCTAAATTGCTCTCTTGAGGTCTTATTACTTGTTGATTAGCTCCTTTTGGGGACTGCATCAAACCTTCTACAATAATAAACACTCCCTTCATTGGGAATTCTGTAACAACCTCAGCTGCCCTGCAGCCCTCTGTCCTCGCCTGGAAAAGGCAGCAACATATGTGAGAATTGCTTCCCCTTTTGGGTTGTGAGTTCTGGAAGTGGGTGGACATACTGATCTGTGGAATATTTAACAAGCTTATTGAGAGCAGATATACAAGTGTCAGGTTTGTATACTTTCATATTTAACTTCTCAATCCTAAAAGTCTAAGCAGAAACAAAAGTGGTCTGTGTACCTGTGGGAAAGCATTTAAGGTAGCTTGGTCCTTGGCTGCTGTCAAAAACAAGCTGCTCTTTGACAAACCAAGTTCCGCACTTGTGTGATGCTGGTCTTGAACAGCATCACCCCTCTGCTCTAGTTAATTAGTGTTAAAGTGCCAATTACAAGGACAAGAAGCAACTCTGGATAATACTGTGGATGTGGGTCAGAAAATATGAGCAGAACTGGTAGGAGGTCCTACCCTGAAGATTTCTAAGTAAAATTTGGCCTTCAGCTTGGCAAAAGCCAAAGCCATGCCATTGAAAACTAATTGTTTTGCCGAGATGACTTATGCCATTATTTGGATTACACTTACAATTCTAAAAGAAAGGGGAAGGAAATACAGAATCTCAAGCACAGGGGACATTGTTCTCCGTTTCTGATATCTGTGTTTCTCTCCAAAACAGGGCATGGGGCCTCCCTAAAATCCTCTGTAATGAATTAGCCTGAAGTTATCTCAAGTCATTGCCTCAAAAGAGCCAGCTACCTGTTGGAAGAGAGGTCTGATCGATGCGAACTAAAGCAGCCGTGCGTGAGCTGTTACACAGTGGTTAGTATTGATCAGAGCTAAAGGCTGCCGATAGGAATGTAGAGGGAACTGACAGGCGGAGAAGAGGAAAGGAGGAAACTGCCTTCGCTGGTGGCAGTCATACAGAGGAAAGCCGATAAAAAGTCAATTCCACTTAAGTTAATAGCTGCTAACTAAATATTTTGGGGGGCAGAGCCTTCCCTCTGTTCCGGAAGTGAGACATCAAGCAAGAGCTGGGCATCGACAGATGAGATCACAGAAAGAGTTGTGATGGCCAGTTGAGCAGAATGAGAAAGACGTAGGCTCCACACAATCTGCTGTTGCGTATATCAGAGGGAAGAAGCAGAAAGGTAGCAAACAGCATGGGACCATGGGCATCTGCAGGATTTTTTCTGGGATGGAAGGCACAAAGTAAAGATTCCAGAGTAATAAAATGCGCACAGACACACACACACACACAGAGCGAGAGAGCTGATCTACTTTTTCTTAAAGTTCTGGCGATTGAGCAATGGTGAGACCCAAACAGACCTGACCTCTGAGAAACAAGCATTCCAGTCTACCCCTCAGTTGTTTTTCATTTAGTAGACCCACTTTGCTTCTACAGATAGACCTGGAATCCAGATATATTTCCATCTATGACTAAAACACTTTATTATTTTGCTGCCTTTTTTTTTTTACTCTCTCCAGCCCCTACTGTTGCTACAAGTAAGTTCTCAGCTATGCCCCCTGCATTTCCCTAAAAAACTCAACACATATCTCAGGATCAGCAGTGGACTACACAGTTTTGGCATACACTATTCTACCTCCCTACAGCAAAATGGGGAGCAGGGGGTGGACTCACTGGGCTACTTTGCAGGGCTGGCATAACCTGTGCTCTCTCAGCCATCACTCCATGCCCTGCAATATGGATATAATAATAAAGGGAACTGCATTGGGACTGCATTGGAACTGGCTGGGTAATTTTTTTAATGTTCACAAACTCCTGGGAGGAGGGGGAGAATTATCTTTTTTATATGAATAATATTCAAATTAATAAAAATAAAAATGCCCATCTTTGCTGCTATGTTCTGTTTTGGGGTATCTTTTGCCCAATCACAGCTACATTAACATCCTTGATACCTGAATTGTTTTCTGTTGAGCAGCAAACATTTCTCTCCCAGAGAGGACTAGCAGAAAAAGGGGAAACTGCCTCCACAAATAAACCCAGGCATAGACAAACTCGGCCCTCCAGATCATCCCTGACCACTGGTCCTGTTAGCTAGGGATGATGGGAGTTGTAGTCCGCAAACATCTGGCGGGCCTTTTGCCTATGCCTGAATAAACCTATGCATGGAGTTCCCTCTTGCAGGCAAAGACACAGGAAAGGCTGGCAACATTAACCCTGCCATGTAGGAATCCCTTGCAGACAACAGCAGTGCCTGGAGACAAGTCATGTATCCACGGCAGTGACCAGAGGAGAAATGACTGCTGGGAGGAGCACAGAGAGAATAAATGCCATGGTGCATCTGTAACAGTGAAACTGGATCCCTTTATCTGCCCCAGCTGCAATAAACTATGTCTCTCCTGTACTTGTCGCTACAGCCACAATAAGTGCTGTAATTCTCCAACAATTTGACCTTACCCCCAAATGGTGCACTCTTCCATTGTCTCTCAAGACGGATGGATGCCAACAACAAAAACACTTGGGTTTGTCCCTTGAAATTCACAGTCAATGCAAGAGTGAGCATGAATGGAGAAAACAGCATTTGATTAAGATTAGGGAAGGGGTGATGAGGGTGAATTAGGAACGAAGTGGTAGCCCTTTTAAATTTTTTAAGGTGTGGTGCATCTGAGGTGTGGTTCAAGTGAGGAAGAAGCTCACTAAGCAGAGATGAAACTTGCATATCCCAGGGGCAGTGGAAGAAGCAAATGAGGCACTGTGGAAGGAGTATCATTTGGCCACAAAGAGTAGCACAGATATTGCTGCACAGTTCTAACATTTAACTTGCAAGCCTGTAAAAGTAAAATTTTGCTACAGAATATCAGGGATAAAACCAGGAATCAAATTGTGTTTTGTATAGAATGTATATAATTTACACATTATATACACATTTAAGCATTCATCATCACATTTTCTCCCCCTTCTCCCCCATTGGGAACTGATCTTCTTACATGCACTGGAAAATGAAAATGGACATATTCAGGTTTCTTCCCAATTAGTTAATTGCTGGGTTCTTCTGTAATCTGCACTTGCTGAAGTCTCTCTTCTGACTTGAGTAAAGTTAACTTTTCTTTCTCTCTCTCTCTCTCTTGCTCACACACAAACAAGATTTCTATTAAGTGGACAGTTTTACAGAATTAGGTGTTGAAACTGAACATAGGCATTGATGATGCAGACTTGGGAAACTTGGATCCTGATTCCAAAGACTAGGAATAGTGTGGGGATCTTTTACAGCCATATGCTTTCTCAGACTCTGGGTGGAAGATTCATGACTGTATCAGGCTCCTGGTTTTAAATCGTCTCAGTCACTCTTGGGTCTGCTACTACTGCTTCCTTAATGGGTCTTGCTGAACTCAATTGTATGCTTAACCAGTGTGACTGACAGAAATCCAATGCTGACCACTTCATTATGTGGTGACCTTGCCCCTCTTTCCTTCTGTCTTTCTAATTCCCCATCCTGGGCAGTGCCCCCTTCCTAATGAGAACTCATTCAAGGTCAAGACCTTCAAGCCTTCACTTTTGGGTGCAAAGTTCTACTGTATCCCAAGAGAAATTCTGCCACTGGAAATCAGCACTTTGAAGTGCAATCTTCCCCAGATCAGTTTGGTACAGTTTGGGTGGGATTCTATTTCACCAATTAATCGCTCATGATCCATCTGCACCCCAATAGGCATGTCTGCTACTGTTTCTCTGTAGAAAAAAACCTTCTTAGACAAATCTTTTTTAAAAAAGTAATACTGAAATAGATGCCATCCCTCTGTGGTAGATCAAAAGTGGTTCAACCAGTCTCACGGGAAGTGATTATCAATATAAATAACATAATAAAAATAGTAAAAGAAACACTAAATAAAAATTGTAAATCACTTGCAGCCTCTCAAATATTCCCAGGTCTTTCTGCACCTGTTTCTTAGAACACTTAAAAAAAACAAACGCTGGGAGGGAGCATAACTTACTAGCAGAGCAGTTATTTTACATGTAGAAGATGGTCCAGGATGTCACCAGTTAAAAAGATAGCAGGTGATGGGAAAGGCCTCTCTCTGCCTGAAATGACAACCCTGGAGAGCTGCTGCCAATCAGAATAGAAAATACTGGGATAGATGGACAAAGAGTCTCAGTGTGGCCGTAGAAGGCACACTGCCTTTTTCTGCATTTCCTCCAAGCAGTCTTAACAAAAGGCAGTTGCATACCACATAGTCAACAGTGCTCACTAATCACAAGAGAACATCTAGGGCAGGGTTCCCCAAACTTGGGTCTCCAGCTTTCTTGGGACTATAATTCCCACCATCCCTAGCTAGCAGGACCAATGGTCAGGGATGGTGAGAATTGTAGTCCAAAAACAGCTGGAGACCCAAATTTGGGAAATCCTGATTTAGGAGATGGGAGTAAGGGAAATTATTCCAGATCTCCACAAACGCAATAACAATTTTAATCCTAACCCAAAGCAATGGCATGAGTGCAAAGATGAAAAATGAGGAAACATTTGGTCAGATTTGTATTTCCAGTTTATCTGGTCAAAAGCACCTTGGTGTGTCTCCTTCATGTCCTTCTTCCTTATTTTGATTTTTCCTTTTTAGGGTGGTGTGGTGGTTGTTTTGAAGTTACTATTTGTTTCCAACATCTCCTCCAAGGAGCTCAAGCATACATGGTTTCCCCCCTTCACAACCACCCTGTGAGATAAGTAAAACTGAGAGACAATGACTGGACCAAGGTCACCTGCTGAGTTTCATGGTTTAATGTGGATTTGAACCCTGGTGTCCAAGATCTTAGTCCAAAACTAACAACTATTTTTTTAAAATGTAATTAAAATATTAAATAAAAAAATACTGTAATACCTAAACAAATAATCAGAGCCATAGATATTGGGGGGTAGCCAGGTTTTTGCCCCGGGTGAAGCTTCCAGAAGGGTGCCATTGAGGCTCCCAGCCTGTGTGTGTACACAAATACATACATGGGGTGTGTGTGTACAAAACTGGGTCTTTGACCCAGGTGAAATAATCATTTGCCCCTGAAAATAATCAACAGGTTACTCCTGAGGCTAAGGGTCCAAATAGTCTCTTCAAAGAAATATGATGTCCACACTCCCTGTCCGTTTAACCACAGGAGTTGCACAACCCTCCTTTTCTCAAGTAGCAGAAGTGCTGACTATCTGAAACTATCCACAAAGAGAGAAAGGAATAGAGAGACACACACATACCTATGTGCTCACGCACACAAAAAGCAAACATGATCTGTGATCAATATCTTTACAAGTCTGAAGGAATCCTAGCTCCCAAAGGGTTAATCCAGAGAAGCAAAGCCATCAGACTGTTTAGTGAGCTAATGCTTTTATTGATGGGAAATGCCTTTCTGGCTCCAGGAGAGAAAGCTCCATACAGGTTGCAAGGATACAGCCTGGGAAAGGGGGAAATCACAGAGACCTGGCACCAAAGGATCTGCGTGCAAGGCTTTTTCACCACCACTTTCAAGTGCAGGCACTCAAAGTAACCAAGCCACCCAAGAGCTACTCCAGTCATGAGATCATCCACATTAAACAGCTTCAGGGTAAGGCACCCTAGTCATTGCCTCAAATGCCAAGCAAATCTTAGCCTGAAAATCCCATATAAAGAAGGTCCTGCTCAGATGGCTTAATCTCCTGTTCGTGTTTTTTTTACAAAATGTACAGAGCATTCCTTTTTAAAACTATCCAGTGCCTGCTGGTTGTGATATCTGGCCTTAAAAATGTTACCAGTTTGCTTCAAATGATTGGCATCTATCTAGTAGGCTATCTGTGGTCACTGCCAGGGTCAGGGATCAAGGTGTAGTAGTCTGCTAATAAAGTGTAAGCTAATGTTGTTGTCAAATTGCTGGAGTAAACAGACAGTGCCCACTTCCCACTGATGAACTTCCTCTGGGGTTGGGGATATTGGCTTTATTGGAAAACTGCCAGTTGCAGAAGTGATGGAAGTGGCTGGTAGCAGAAAAAGACATCTTGATTTTGTAAAAGGATGAGTTCTGTAGTTGATAACCATCTGAAAAGCAGTTCATTGACTGACTGTACAATGACATTTATTAACGATCTCAGGGCATGACCAGGTGTGGGTTTGGTCAGTGCCTGGAAGACAGCCTGTCTAAGAACCCCTTATACGATACTTTTAGTTCCCTTCTATTAGGAAGCTGGGATATAAATCCAACAAATAAACATAAATGAATAAATGGTTGGTTACTCCTCATATAAAGAATCTCAAGATCTGCATCACCACTATTCCCACTTGGCTGACTAGCTAGCTATTTTATTACTTTACTGCATTTTTATTCTATCTTTCTTCCAAGGTGCTTCCCTCTGTCCAAGGTATCCTGAACCCAATAAATAGTCATATTGTTGACAACATCCTCACAGTTACTTCCAACTCTACAATTCTATAAAAAACTGAGGTGTATGGCCATATGCATTGATGGCTTTACCTGTTGCTGTCCAGAGAACTTTTGAACTTATGTATGGTCTGACAGCATGCATTCTATTGGGTGGAGGGTGGATTGTTTAAGACAATCTGCTACCCACTGGTAGCTATGGAACTACTGATGAATTCCGCAATCTTATTAATGTCAGAAGGATCCTGTCGGTAAAGGTAAAGATAAGATCCTGTCTACAATCCATAAGGCAGGGCATTTACATAGCTTTTAAGGGCAGAATTTCTGAAGGACACCTGGAAGACATGGCTTGGCTGGATATAACTTTAATTAATGTTCCAAAGTTGGGGAGCTTTCCGGATGAGATTTTTCCACAGAGCACATACTTAAATTATGGAATTTATTTCCAGAAGAAGTAATGATGGCCAGTAACCTGGATGACTTTAAAAGTGGATTAGACAAATTCACTGAGGATAAGGCTATCAACAGCTACTAGCCACGATAACTATGTTCTACCTCCACTGTCAGAGGCAGTATGCATCTGCATGCCAGCTGCTGAAAACCAGAGGAGGGGAGAGTGCTGCTGTGCCCAGGTCCTGCTTTTTTGCTTCCCACTGACACCTGGTTGGCCACCGTGAGAACAGAATGCTGGACTAGATGAATCGTTGGCATGATCCAGGAGGCTCTTCTTATGTATATCTTTAACATCCCAGAGTGACCAAGTGGATGAATAGTCCCTGCCTGTATTTAATCTTACCCCATGTTGTGGGATGAGTTTCAGCTGACACAATCTGATGACATGTACAAGGTGCAGTAATACACCCAGCATCATGTCCTGTGAATCCCTGCCCCACACTGCTGAAGAAATCAAGCCAGCAGGGTATGGTCAGTTGGATCCAGAATGTGATTAATGTGTGTTTGTGCAAGAGGGTGGTCCCTGCTGCCTTTCAAAAAGCAGCAGTATGGCCAGCCTAAAGCCCATCCTGGATCCATTGGTTTGTGATAGCTACTGCCCAGTCCCAAATACTCTGTTTTTGATTAACACAATTGAGAGGAGGGTGGTGGGGCAACTACAAACACCCTTGGATGATACTGATTGCGTACATCCATTCCATTCTAGTTCAGACCTAGTTTTGGGACTGAATCAGCCTTGGTTACCCTGATGGATTGCCTTCATTGAAAGAGAGTCAATGAGAATATTATTTTGCTTTTCCTCTTCTCTCTGGCTTTTGTTACTATTGACCGTGGTATCATTTTGGGCCAGCTATTAGGGAAACTGTTTTACAGTGGTTCTTTTTCTATCTCCAGGGTTGGCTCCATATTAAATAATTGGAGAAGTGTTTGTCAGTCCCAACAGTTATGCTATGCGGTTTTGCAGGGCACGGTTTTATCCCCAATGCTTTTTAACACTTATACAAAGCTGTTGGGAGCAATAATGAAGGTATTTGGAGCATTGTGTCATTAGTGTGCTGATGACACGCATCTCTTCAACTCTCTTTCTCCATATTGAAGCTAGTGTAGCTGTGCAGAAACTGGACTGGTGTCTAGATGCAGTGGTTGTCTGAAGCAGGCCAATAAAAGGAGCTTGAATCTACAGAAACTCTGTGGGTAAGCAGTTCCTGGGCCCAGGAAATATGTCAGCTGCTTGTTCTGGATGGGGTTGCACTCTCTCTAAAGGGGCAGGTACATAGCAGGGGGATGCTCTTTGATCTACCTCTATCACTGGAGGCCCGAGGAGTTTCAGCAGCTACAAGCACCTTCTTTCTGCTTTGGTTGCTGTGACAGCTACATCTGTTCCTGGATAAGGATAGCTGACCAACGATATTCCAGGCATTGGTAACCTGCAGATTGAATTACTGCAATGTGCTCTATGTGGGGCTTCTCTTAAGGTGGTCCAGAAGCTACAACTAGCGTAGTTATACAGAGATGCCCTACTGACAAAAAGGCACACTAACTGTAGATACGCTAGCAGGCTAAGTTTAAGGTCTTGCTATTGAGGTACAAAGCCCTAAACAACTTAGGACCAGATTACCTCTGAGGATTTGCTACCTTCTACAGCCCAGTCCAGTCACTTTGATCCTCAGCGGAGACACTCCTAGAAGTACAGTATGCTCCTGAATGTCCTCTTATGTCCACTGAGACCAAAGCTTTTAGAGTGGAAGCACCTTCCTTTTGGCATGCACTCCCAGTGAATATCAAGCAGGCATTTAGGCTCCTGCTTAAAACTCTTCTTTTTACCCAGACATTCCCCGAGGGGTATCTGCATTAGTACATTAAGTTATGTTGATGTACTAATCTGATCTATGAAGTATTCTATGTTAGTTTTGTTGATATAATTTTATTATTGTTTATTATTGTTGATTTTATGTTATTCATTGCCATCCTTTTTAAAAAATATAGTTGGTAGGGAATTTTTATACAAATAAATAATTTAAATAAACCACATGACAAATATGCCTGGTGTGGACAGTAAGGGCCAATGTCAATATAAAATGGTGATCTCTGTGCCAGTGTCTGCCAGAGAACTAAAAACCCAAAGGGTCTCCATGGAACCCAACAGTGTTGTAAAGGCAGAAAAGAATCTCATCAACAGATGAACATCATATGACACAAATGATCTATTTGAAGAGGAGCAGCTCCAGGAGCAGAATCAGATGCTTCCCTGTTCACCATCTAGAACAGGCTTCAGTTGGTATTTAGTTGCTTTTCAGAATTGTTCTAATACTCACTTAGTGCCAGCAGTTAACTGACAAAGATGTAGAAATGAAGCACCATCTTAAGTCTTGCTCACATTTTTCTTCTTGTGATTTGCATATTCAAGGTCTAGATGCCTGGCTGTCAGAGATGGTGACAGTTGTGGGGGCTTTCTAGCTTTATCAAGGGGGATTATTTCAACCCAAATTATTCTGCATTGTAAATGTTTAAATCTACATTAAACCCTGATTAATTCATGAAACAGCCTGATAGCGTATTTACTAGAAGGAAAAAAAAATCAAATTATTATGGCCAATTCCCAACCAAAGTAGCCTTTAAAATGCTGTATTCTGAGCTTTGGCTAACAAAAATGTTTTTTAAATTATGCTTCAGTTTGGAAAAGCTCTCTTTAATTTCATAGGCAATCTGAATCCTTCAGCACTTTTGCACAACACAACAGGAATTAATAAAGTAGATAAATCCTAAATAAATCTGGATTTGGGTTAACTATGTCTTGAGATTTAGAACACTGTAGGAAAATGAAAAGGGGCGGAGGCAGGTCTACCCCTAAAAGCTGCCTGTGCATGAAGAAGGGATGTGCTGAGGAGGAGGGTGGGGGTTGGGGATCCAGTTGAGCTGGGTAATCAAAGAGCTTATCATGGTAGTTCTGAGGAGATGTTCAAAGATCTTGTCTGGCCACAGGCTTGGTAAGGTCACATCAAATGCAGTTCTCAAAGAAGATTATAGGGGAGCTTGGTTTGTGTGTGTGACTGTCACAGGCAAATCTGGCTTCTTTCAAACCATTTTGGAAATGAAGGTCTGGCTCCAAACAATAAGCAAAAAACAGCTTTGCAAAAAGGCAACTCAGGTCTTTCTAGATCCCTGCAAGCAATCCACTCCTCAGAAAAAAAAACATTTGGGGAACACCCTTGGATTTGCTATATTGGATTCAGAGAAGATTGTTTAAGCAGAGTTCTGTGGTATGATGCTTTCCTGACTCCTCTTCCACCCCCACACTCCAGCATCTCCTACACTCCCTCTGAATGCAATAGGGTGCAGGAGCTGCAGCAGGCTTGGGAAATTGGACAAAGACAGTAAGACTGTTTTTCTATTCATGCAGGATACCTCTGGATCCAACCTTTTGATACTCTATGCCAGCCTTTCACCTTTCCTTTTTACATGAAGAGGAAGAAAATGGAAGTGACTAAAGAGATGAAGAGTATTCTCATTGTAGAGTGTACCACACACAACCATCTGTCATGGAGAGTTAGGCATCTATCTTCACATATTCATTCATTAAGAGAAAAATATTATAAGAGCATATAAAACATTTCAAGACTTTTTTCCAGAAAAGAACTCACCAGAACTCAGTTCTGGCACCTCTCAGGTGGGCGCCATTGCCATTCTAAGAGAATGAGGGAGATGTTCATGGTGAGTTCCATCACCTATTTTTCTAGAAAAATGGCACTGTTCAAGACTTTTTATGACACTTGGAAAATTAACCCTGCAAATAACTAGATCTATTTGTCTGGATTTTAGACTGCTGTAAATATTTTTGAAACTTACTCATCCCTCTCAGCTTCCTCTTGAAGAAATGGAGCAGATGTGCACTGCTTGAGTGCTGAGTCTTACAAATGACCAATAGAACTATTCTTCCTGAGACTGGAATGACCAGAATGACACAATGACCAGAGCAAGGACTAAGAAGTAAGAAGACAGGGCAAAAATGTACTCATCAATTTATGTTTTTTGGCACCAATGTCTAAAGTTTACACTGCAATCATATAATTCCCTCAACAGCAAGCCACACATAAGAAGAAAGTTGCCACCAACATAAATCAAAATTCAGCTGTGTCTGGAACATTCAGTTTTCAACATACAAGACAAACTCTGACCTGTGTCCAAGTTCAAGAAATAAGAACATTCCACAAGCCAGCTATTAAAACTATTTATCACATCAGGATAAAATGCACAGACAAGAAATTACAAGGTAACAATTTTTGATTATTGTTTTATGTGTCCCTATCCAAAAATGCATAAATGGTTCTTCCTCACACAAAGAAAAAACATTTACCTACAGTACATGTTACTTAGGCCAATTAGTGCAAAGCTCTGTAACCAGCCAAAACACAGCAGCAATGTTTATTTTCCTAAAAATGCATGGCAACCCCCCAAATTTTGAGAAAGCTTATTAGTCAGTCTGTGCTATGGGGCATTCCTGGCCCCTCCAGCCTTGTGAGCAGCATGAAGGACTGAATTTAAGAGTAAGAGAAACCAGGTGCATAAACCTAAGAGAATGTCACTAACATCAAAATAAATGAGTTTGTTCATTTTCAGTTTTAAGTGTGTGGTTTGCTTCTTTTTACTAACACCCCTGTTGTAGTACTATTATTGTTATAATTTTAAAAGAGTAACTTGATATCTGATGAGGCTGGGAAAGAAACAGGTTTTCCAAATACGAATGAGGAAAATGTGTTTGGTATCTCAGACTCAATACAGGGATTTGATGATGCAGCATCTCATTTTCCTTGCCCATTTTATTAGGCACAGCAGCAACACTGACTCTGTAGTACTTGCATTCACAAGAGCTCTGCATATCCAGTAGAGCTCCCATATAGCTTAGGACAGACGAAGGAATGTTCAGGGCAGTGGCAGAAGGCTATTCATAGTGGCACAGAGGATGGCCATAAACTTTCCCAAGCTAACTCCTAGCTCTCCCCATGGAATAGACTTCTCCATTCACCCAGTGACTTAGACAATCTTTCTTCCAGAATGGCCTGTTGAATGTTAATCTTTTCTGTCCATGTCTTCCATGTGATTAAACCATTTCCTAAACAAATCGTTACTATTTATTTTTTGTATCTTCTGTTCACCAATAAATATAGTTCAAAACCCAGTAGAATTTGGGAAATCATATTTTGTCTGTTTATGACAGATAGGACTGCAATGTTGATATCTAAATGCCATCCCAGAGTTTCTCATTGCTGCCAAGTTGGTGTGTGTTAGCCAAGAGCAATCACTGTCAGGGAAATCTTATATACACCCATTACCACAAGGGGAGAGGGGGATTACACCACAGCTATGCCTGTGGAATGGCTACCATATCCTATACATCAGGGGTGGCCAACTTCCAAGAGACTGTGATCTACTCACAGAGTTAAAAACTGGCAGTGATCTACCCCCTTTATGGGGGTTCGGGTCAAAGTTGTTGAGTTTTTTCAGGGAGGAGGTAAAATGTTGAGCTTTTTTTAGGGGAGCCACAGTTCTTCAGCTTCTTTGGGGGGAGCCAGTGATCTACCGGTATATCACGATCTACCTGCTGGACATGCCTGCTATACATGCTTAGGCCAGAGGAAAGGGGGAGAAGGCACACCACTCAGAAAATTTTCAAACTGAGTACAAATGGTGAACATTAACAAAACACACCAATCCGGGATTATGCTAGCAACAATGTCTAGGAATTCAATTCAATTCAATGTCTAGGAATTCAAAATGACTCCTGCTGGCATACCCAGCAGAAAACCAAGCTATATCAGGGCAAAGGAGTTTCCAGAGCTCAAACCCACACCAAAAAGACCACAGTTCTCTATCACTTACTATATCCTGCATAATTTTATAAATTTCTATCATGTCATCCCTTATTCACCTTTTCTCCAAACAAAAAAGTCCCAAATCTGTAACCTTGCCTCATAGGGAAGTTGCCCCACCCCCTTGATCATTTTGGCTGCCTTTTTATGGATCTTTTCCTACTCTACAATATCCTTTTTTACCATCCCTTGCTCTGGCAACTCATGTGTCCTCCCCCCACCCCTGCTATTTTGCAAGATGGGCCAGCTCTGTCCCCCATCCCCAGTGTGCAGCCTATGCTTACAGCTCAGCTTCTGCCTCTCCTCTCCATGGAGGGAGGGGGGAGAGACTGCAGTGACTGAGTATACTCATCCCTCCCCCCTAAACCCTTTGTGTGTGCATCCACTTGTTGACTACAGGCATCCAGAAGGTGCTTCTGTAAGGGAAAGGTGTTCCTGAGTTTACCCAATCATGGCAATGTTTAAGCACAAAGCTTGGCCTTTCTAGGAGTCAGAAACTTCAGAAACAGGTGCAGCAGCCTTACTCTGAAGCAAGTGTTTCCCCTTTCTTGCTTACCAGTAAGAGGTGCTCTATCCTGGCACCAGGCCCATACAGGGGAGTGAGCAGCCAAGTACACTTGCCCTGTGCCTCAATGAGCTAAACTGGCTGCGGGGGCCCCACCAGACACTGGCTGCTTTTTTGTTTGAGTTTATAACGTTATTCCAACAAGAGTCCTGCCCTGGGCCTCAGACAAGCTCTGTATGTGCCTGCTTGGCGCTCCAGTTGTTGGCGAGATTGAGGGTTGTTATTGTATGTTTGTGTCCGGAGTCCCAAGATGATGTACCGTATTTTTCGCCCTATAGGACGCATCGGCCCATAGGATGCACCTAATTTTTTTGGGGGGGGGAATAAAGGGAAAAAAATTATTCCCCCCCCCAGCTGCGGGGGAAGCCTGAGCTTTTAAAAACGCACCTACCGTAGTTTTTAGAGGAGAAAAGGCTATCTGCCCGAAGCGCGGGGCGCTCTGCTTCAGCGCGCCCTGCGCTCCGGGCGGCAGGCTGCTATCCGCAGCCTAGGGAGCCCTGCGGGAACTCCTGTGGGCTCCCCAGGCTAGCTGATAGCTTCCTGAAGCCTGGAGAGCGAGAGGGGTCGGTGCGCACCGACCCCTCTCGCTCTCCAAGCTTCAGCGAAAGCCTGCATTCGCCCCACAGGACGCACACAGATCCCCCCTTCATTTTTGGAGGGGAAAAAGTGCGTCCTATAGGGCGAAAAATACGGTATCTGCTACAGTTCTAGGAAGAGAAAAGTTAGCAGTGTGCTCAGGTTCCTATGAGTGTTATGAAGACAGGCTGCATTGTGCTAAGTGTTTCACTGTATGCAAAAGGGCCATTTCTCCCAGATTCCCATTATCAAAGTTCCCCATTGAGAGAGCTAAGTGTGCATTAGGGCTGAGCAATATCTGGTTTTCAGCATCATGATGTATCAGCAGCTAAACATCGCAATATTCCACCATATCACAACGTCTGAAATTAGAGATCAGGCATGCGGATGAGGGAAGGAGCAGTCACAGAGGTCGTGCAGATGGGGTGTGTGCAGATCAGGCGTGGGGTGTGGGAAGGAGCAGTCATGGAGATCAAGTGAATGTTCACTGTGGCTACTGCTGCTTTCCTGCTGACTGAGAAAAGCTGCTCTGCCTCAGTGCCAGGGGAAGGTAGTGCCACAGTGCCTTCAAGTGAGGAAAGGCAACTCAGATCAGCAGTGATGGCCGCGCCTCTCCATCAGCGTGAGGGAAGGCAGCTCAGATAAGCATGGTTATTGGCTGAGATCACTGTGCAATATCGGTGGTGCCATGAAATTGGCTGCCCTGCCCTCCCTCATGCGAATAGCAAGTAGTGATATATTGCTGCATATTGCCAGGTCAAAATCATTATCGCAGTGTGATTTCAAAACTGATTTTGGCTAATATATTGAAAAATCGCATAGTGCTAGAGTGCATGATAGGAGACCCGAGTTTCGACCTCAATCCTATGCAACTATTGTCTAAACTGTGGTCTCTCACTGTGGAGTTAGTGGGTTGTATCCAATGTTAGTCTAACTCAAAGGAGACCTATTGAAATTGATGGATGTGACAAAGGGCTCATCCACACTTAACCTCTGTCCTGTGCTTTCTAGGCACATGTCTGTGCTTTCCTGGTCTGTGTCCAAGTGCTCTCCCCACCCCCCACCACCTCTTTCACAAGGAAAACCCACTCTTTCATGCTGAAGTGGAACAAATGGCAATTCAGTGGAATAGTGCTAGCGTTAAAAAAGGCACTTAAAAATGGAGCTTTAAAGTGTGGGCCTGTGCCTAGAAACATGGCACAAAAGCAAGTCTGGATGATCCCTAACTTAAGTGCATTAATTTCAATGGGTTTATTCTAAGTGCTTGTCCACACTTCCTCTTGTCCCACTGCTTCCCGCCCCAGGGAAAACCACTCTTTAGCATTCAACTTGAGCAAGCAGCAATTCAGGTTTTCTCCAGATGGACGTTTGCTCCAATTTAGCATTAAAAGGTGGGTTTTCTCTGGGGAAGGGAGCAGGGCAAGGAGAAAACTGCTTGGACCCATGCCTAGAAAGTGCAGGTCAAACCACTTGGAGCCACGCTTTCTAGGCACAGGACAAGTGGAAGTATGGATGAGCCCTTAGTTGGATGAACCCATTATTATTATTATTATTATTATTATTATTATTATTATTATTATACTGGCAGAAGTGGTAGGCTGTTGCTGTGAGGAGTTGAAGTTACACCATATCTGCTCTGTTTCAGACATTCTGCCAGTATTTAGTTATGAAAAAGGGGGAACCAATAACTAATAAGGATAGGATATCTGGAAATACGCAGAAGGAGATTGAGGACAGGTAGACAAGAGCAAATGTAAAAATAGCAAACACTGCCAGGGCTCCTTCCCTGCCTGTAGTGGTAGTTATAAAAGCAGCTCAAGGTCTATAGGTTAATAGAGAATGTATTAAGTCACAAAACTCTAGGGCTGAAGAGATGTGATGTTTCTCCTAATCCAACTTGCTTCTCTGAATCAAGATTTAATTTATTGACATATAGCAACAAAGTTCATTTCAAAGTACTGAGATATCTCTGCAAATTGGCACATGGCATAGTAAGTGGTGAGAGGCAGATCCCTACAATTAAGAAATGCACAAGAAAAGGCTATTTTACCTGGACCCTCCTCTACTGGTGATATTACCATTGGTGATGTTACCTGGGGTTACAGCACAAAGCTGACCTCAGCTGTTTGGAACCTATTAAATTCCTACTTTTGCAGGCCCTTATCAGGCAGCCATCCAGAGGCACACACAACTCCTGCTATTAACCCTGATCTCCATGTTAGTTCCCTTTTGCCCATATTCTGCCGTATTCCCTACCCATTGTGGAGTCTCAGCATCTCTTAAAAGCATCTCTCTGCAGCGATGCCTGCCTTCTGGCCACTACACATTTCCTTGTCTTCCCAGCACCAAACATAAAGGAACACCTGTCTTTGGCCAGGGTAGTTGACTTGATAGGTGCAATGTAATGGAGGACTACCCCCTATTGCAGAGACTGATAACATGGCTGGCCCTGGAATAAAATTGGCATCCCAGTAGCCAAATAAAAGGGCAGGGTATGTTCACTTATTCCTGTGCCCTGAATGACTCTATGGAGTGCACTATATGGTGAAGTTAAATGGAGTGCACTATATGGTGAAGTTATTCAGTTTTACTAAATACCTGCACAAAGCAATGTGTACCTAGTCAAAATTCTGCCTGCCACTGCTATGACAGAGATCGCCTACCTTAAGTACTACTACTAAAATGAGGCTGCACTTTAAGCTGTATTTTAAGCCGTATTTTAATTGTTTGTTTGTTTGTTTGTTATTGTTTCTTCTATTACGTTTTATTGTAATTCATATTTGGTGTTAGCTGCCCTGAGCCCGGCCCTGGCCGGGGAGGGTGGGGTATAAATAAAAATTTATTATTATTAAGTAGCAGAAGCTTGCAATATATAAATCATCTATCAAGGTGCTCCTGAGTAAGATGGAAAAGCCTATCTTATTTCTCCTCTTTTTTAATCACCTCAAATCACCTCAAAATAATTGGTCCTCTAGCTGCTGCAACCCCTGCATTAACATGAGCCTTTTCAATTATTATACAAAAAAATAACAAGAAAGAGATATTTGGAAATCTATCCATTATCTGGTTGCATTCTCCATATGGCCATAACAACAGAGAGAGAAAGAAAAAAATCTGCCATTTGTCCCCCAAACCACATATTTAATCCATGTGCTTATGTCAAACTTAATTACAGCACATTTGGCATAAAATAACAATCCACATCCTTGGAGAGGAGAATTTAAGTAGTTAATACGTGTGATTGAGTGAAATTGCTTTGCTGAATGTTTATGGGAAATTTAAGATGGATGAAATGTGATGATATTTTAACCATGTAGATGCCAGTTCTGGGTTTGAAATCAGCATTTTTCCTGCCATAACTCCAGTTTTGGTTCCCAACTTTTAAACTACCCAGCAATTGTGTCCTTAACAGCAGAATAACATGTAGAAATGAAAAAGATGACATATACTCCATCTCTACATGATAGGATGCAGTTTAAAACTTTGCAACCTCCAGAACAGGCATCATATTTTTAGCCTTTAAGAACTTGTGCTTGAGCCTGCTTTTCCCTTCTCCCTCTCACCACTTTTTCCTTTTGTGTCATGTCTGTATAGCATGTGAGCCTGAGGGCAGGGACCATCTTAGCACAGATTTAGGTCAGGCTTGTAAGTCTCTGAGAACCCTTTTGGATAAAAGATGGGGAATAAATGCCTAAATAAATATATCCATGGTTACTGTTGCACCCAGAACACTCAGTATGAAGGTCGCCTTAAAAACATCTTCAGAGGGTTCATTAGATCTTAATACTGACAACCTGCTGATTGAACTATCAAAGACCAGGCTGGGTGGAGGAGCTACACATAGCCTTGATGTGGACAATAATGGTATTGTTTGTTTTTTGTATCTATGCATGTATGCATGAAGTGCTTTTTTTCTTTGGGGACGTAGGGGTACGCATACCCCTAAACATTTTGTGAATCTAAGTTTGGCCCCACTGAGGGGCAGTATTTCAATATGAGTAGGAAAATTAGAGTACCCCTAAACATTTTTTTAGGGAAAAAAAGAAATGTATGTATGTATTTCCCACCATTTTCCCCTGATGGGGCTCAAGGTGACTTACAGATAAAAACAAGAACTGCTAAAAACATAGAAACATCAATAATTAAAACACAATTAAACATTGATAGAAACTACAGGCATACATAAAATCTGTTTAGAACATACCAATAATTACAATAAAAACAGCACAAGCCCTCTCATTAAAAGCAGTCAATTCTCATTAAAAGCAGTCAATTCTCATTAAAAGCAGTCAATTCCCTGTTGGAACAAGAAAGACTTCACTTGCCAGTGGAAGAACAGCAAGGAGGGAGCCAGTCTAGCATTTTTAGAGAGGGAGTTTCAAAGTCTGGGAGTAACCACTGAGAAGGCAGATGGGCTTCCCCTGAATACTGTATCTCAAAACCCAGGTAGGTTCACATGAGGGAATATGGTCTTTCATATTCCTGAACTTATTCTATCAAGCATTTTTATCAATAATCCCCTCATTTATTCTCTAATACATGAACAGGACCTAATGGCTATAAAGCAGGGGGTACAGATCTTGGAAAGCTATAAGGTGGCCCATTAAATGAAGATCCCCGTCCATATACAAGCACACATGAGCAACCAAGAGAAGCTTCTTAACCACCTAAAATGTGAGTGGGAACATTTTGCACCCACACTAACATTTTGTACTGCACATGAAAGGGAATTGTGCTATGCCTTGCATTGCTTGATATCAGCCCAGGACCATCAGTCAATAATGGCTCACACCATAATAGTGCATGACAAATTACAGGGGCAGTCATATGAGAAATCTGTTTGGTTTGATAGAAAGATCTACTAATAATGAGGGACTGATGCTTAATTATTTGCTTCTTGCCTTGTTACCTAAAAGTTGAAAGTTAAACCCCTAATCCCTGTCAGCCTTTCATTGATTATGGAGACAGAAATCATATCTGTTATCATATTGGATTCCTATTTCAGTCAGGAAGTTTGATGCCCTCTCCCATCTTACTCTGAGTAGTTAGTCCCTCTTCCCATGTCCACTGGAAATAACTGTCTCCTCTGCTAGATCTGAGATTCCAGACAGAACTTTCCCATGCCACCATCCCTCAAAATAGCCTGTGTTCCTCAGTATTTATAGCAGCAAGACTCTGCTGAGCTGATTTGTTTGGATTTCCACTGTTTTTGTGTTTAACTCACCCCTCACCCATGGGCAATTTCTTCAGGCTGTTACTGATGGGATATGTTTGGGTGGCAGAGACAGCATTCAAGATGGTAGCTGTGCAGAAAAGGCATGGGCTGCAGAGAGAGAGGGTGGGGCAGAGGTTTTGTAAGTAGCTGGGACAATGAGAACAAGGCAGGCAGTATGCCAAGCATGGGATGGCTGCCAAAACACAGATCATTAGCTTGGGCCAGCTATAAGCAAGGAAATGAGAAACATATGTGGGAGAGCAAGGTTAGGAGTGAGGGCCTGTGGGTCAGTGACAGTCGTACGAAAACGTTTCCCTTGTTCTTCAGCTGCAGCCTGACAGTGTCAAATGCCATTCTGGTAGCCTTGATTTCTCATGGTGCTCAAGCTTGTTTTGGCCTGATATGGTTTTTTGTTTCTCTTTCACTGATGGGAGCTTTTGGGAGGAGGAAGGGAACAGACAAGGAAGCCTTTCCCCTCCCCCACCCCGGCTATGGGAAAAAGCAGTGTTTTGTATACTGTTCCCAAAATTCCTAACACTTTTCTGAATAGCGGCTTTAAATCCCAACTGCCCTGGGAAGAAAGGGCGGAGTTCTCAAGTAGGTCTTGGTGTTCTTTCTTAAATGTAACTAGCTGCACCTCATTACCCGATACTGAAGGCCTTTTGTGCTTTTGCAGAGCTGTGCTACCTGAAAGCTGTGACATGCCGCAGCTTGTAGTATCTACTTTTATTTTATGACGCTAACTGTTTGGTTTTGACATCTTTTAACTATTCTCTATGTAGACTTCAAGTTAAGTTGCTTGCAAATAATTTTGATTTTCTCCCAAGTTTGCTGATCCATCAGTCAGCGAAACTTAGTGAACTGTCTACAGCTCCAGCATCTCTCGTTTTTCACTCATGAAGAGTTTACAGACAACAAATTATAGAAATTTTTCCACCTTTTCCCAAGCATAGCACAGAGGGAGGTGAAACAGTATCTGGATATGGGAAGAGCTCTGGTTGACATGCAAGTTCCATTTTTTAATATTCCGGGATGTGTGGTGAGGTGTTGTTTGTTGTATTTATTTATGTTCCTTTGGGTGTTATGGTTTTATGTCTCATTTTTTATTTAAATTGCTTTTGTACTTATTCATTGTAAGTTGCCTAGTTAACCTTATGTTATCTATGTTGCATGTATATTGGCATCCATCTGTCCAAGAGATAACAGATGAGTGTGCCATTGGGAGTAAAGTCAAACCGTCTGAGAGTTACAGTGCCTGCTGTGGCTGTAGAGACCAATACAGGAAAGACATATTTTATTGCAGCTGGGGCATATGAAGGCACCCAGTTTTGCTGTTACAGATGTACCATGGCCTTTATTTTCTCTGAGCTCCTCCCTGCGGTCATTTTTCCTCTGGTCACTGCTGTGGATACACAACCTGTCTGTCTCCAGGCACTGCTGTCAATTGCAAGGGATTCCCACACGGCAGGTTTAATGCTGCCAACCTACATGTCACATTTGCAGACATCTTTATAACGCAGAGTTGGTCTACCAACAGGCCTGGTGCCTGCCACATGCTTGAGGTGGTAGGTGGTTTTGTCTATCTGGGCTCCACCATAACCAGCAACCTTTTCATTGATTCTGAGCTGTACAATCATATTGGTAAGGCAGCTATAGCAATGGCTTGCCTCTCCAAAAGGATATGGGAGAATGTGATGCTAACAACCAATACCAAGATGAAGGTCTACCAGGTTTGCGTGTTGAGCATGCTGCTTTATGGAAGTGAGTCATGGGCAACTTACACCTGCCAGTAGCAATGCCTCAATGCCTTCCATACGTGCTGTGTCAGGAATATTTTGGGTACCACATAGCAGGAAACTAATGTCATAAGTAAATAACAATTAATTAATTAATTAATTATTCTTATTCACAGTCACACCTGGGAGTGCATAAGTTTTAGGGTGGAGTAAGAAAGGGACAGCAGTCATGAAATTAAAAGACGCCTGCTTCTTGGGAGAAAAGCAATGACAAACCTAGACAGCATCTTAAAAAGCAGAGACATCACCTGGCTAACAAAGGTCCGTATAGTTAAAGCTATGGTTTTCCCAGTAGTGATGTATGGAAGTGAGAGCTGGCTGATCGCCAAAGAATTGATGCTTTTGAATTATGGTGCTGGAGGAGACTCTTGAGAGTCCCATGGACTGCAAGAAGATCAAGCCTATCCATTCTTAAGGAAATCAGCCCTGAGTGCTCACTGGAAGGACAGATCCTGAAGCTGAGGCTCCAATACTTTGGCCACCTCATGAGAAGAGAAGACTCCCTGGAAAAGACCCTGATGTTGGGAAAGATTGAGGGCACAAGGAGAAGGGGACGACAGAAGACGAGATGGTTGGACAGTGTTCTTGAAGCTACCAGCATGAGTTTGACCAAACTGCGGGAGGCAGTGGAAGACAGGAGTGCCTGGCGTGCTCTGGTCCATGGGGTCACGAAGAGTCGGAAACGACTAAACGACTAAACAACAAAGAAAGGGAATCTATTCCAAATATTATTTTCTAATGAAAGTTTAAAATACTTTAAAAAGGTAAAAGGACCGCTGACCATTAGGTCCAGTCGTGAGCGACTCTGGGGTTGCGGCGCTCATCTCGCTTTATTGGCAGAGGGAGCCAGCGTACAGCTTCCGGGTCATGTGGCCAGCATGTCTAAGCCGCTTCTGGCGAACCAGAGCAGCGCACGGAAACGCCATTTACCTTCCTGCCAGAGTGGTACCTATTTATCTACTTGCACTTTGACGTGTTTTCAAACAAAAGCTGGCTGCAATTCTGACTTGACACTGTAACAAGAATCCGAGGAAGTATTCTAGAGAAAGCAGATGCCGCCTCCCCTCCTGTCCCAAGACAAGCAACAGTGCAGTTTAGGCATGTGTGGTGGTGGACTATCACATTACTGAGACAGTAGCAATCTTTTGGAGGTTCTAATAACAACATCTATTTGAGTCCTCACCCAAGTCAAATTTGTCTCAGAAGTAGGTCAACTAATTGTTTCTTAATCTGCTTCCAAGGCAGAAATTTTCTGGATTGCAACTCTCCTTAGGATTCCAGGGTATGGGCACTTGTGCTCCCTGGAAACTCTGGCCATAGTCACAACTCTTGTCCAGTTTTCCTTTGGCCACTGTTGGTCTCTTCAAGAAATGGTAGCAAATGCTCCCTTGCCTGGATGTCAACTCTCTTTATATTCCCTAAGGCTCTCAGGTCTTTAGGTAGCCCTTGGGAAGATGAGGGGAAAGGCTGCTCCAGAATTCTCACAGGCCACTAAGAGTCTCTGCAGGAGTCAATAAGCTGAACTCCCAGGCCTGAACTCTTTCCAGCAACATGAAAGATGTAGTGGCAAATACATCTAATGCCTAAAGTGTCAATTGAAATATATATCTGTCTGCTTCCTGCGTACTGTGAAAGGCTGTCAGCCTTGAGAAAAAAGTTATGTGCAGTTTAGATATTCATCCATGCATCACTGTAAAAAAAATAAAAATCTGAAGAGTCAATGCTATAATGCAGTAAACTCTGTAAATAAATCTCAAGGTTCCACCCACATCTGCAGAAGTCTGTAAGTTTATCTGATAGCCATTCCTATCAGTTTTTTTTAAAAGGTCACTTGATAGCACTTCCTTTCATATAAAGACACTGCCTTATAACAGGTCTGTCTGTCTACTCTGACTTGCAGTGGCTATCCAGAATGGTCTCCTTGGGCAGAGAGAGGTAATTTCCACAGCCTGCTACCTAATCCCTTTTTAAACTAGAGATGACAATGAGGATGTTGAACCTGGGGGCCTCTGCATGCAAAGGAGCTGCTTTAGCACTCAGCTATATGTGCTTCCTCCCCAAAGACGTAAATGGAAAATATTTTTTGCAGAACCATCTATGTATCAGGAACAACTCTCCTTGCTGCACTACTAAATGTTTCCCAGGAACCTTCAAAATCTTTTCTTTTTAAAAACTTTTTTTTAGAAATTTATAACCACAATGTAAATAATAAATAATTCCTAGATTGACAAGGAAAGATGAAAAGAACAGGAATAACCTGTCAGCAACCCATAATCAATTAATACATTTTTTTACAGGTGGTCATCCACCCATATCACAAAGGCTTCAGCTTCTCATCACATATATTCACCTTACATTGACTATACAACCATTGAGATAAGCCAGAAGGACATGACATGAAAATGTCTAGAATTCAGTGGCACGCAGTGTACTCACAGTCAGATACATTGTGTTTCTACATTCTAAATTAAACCAAGCAGCTATCTGTGATTTCAATATATTCTACGTGCAATCATCATTTTAATCAAATTGAGCCCCATTACTCATTTTCCAGAGATCCTGCCTTTTTCATTTCTTTTTTGGAAGAAAGTGAGATCGGTTTTTTTAAAACAAAACAATAAAATACATTTAAATTGACACCCACAAGCAAGAAAACTATGAGCTACCCAGGAAAAGGATGAACGCCTCCCCTCAAAGGTTCAGGTACAGCCAAAGACAAGGATTTTTCCATGGAATACTGTTTTGATGGCTCATAGATGAGCTGCTCTGCTCCAGCTCTTGGTAAACACACCTTCTCCCATGCTTGATCTCTGCCACAAGAGGTAGTATGATGCAAACAAAGAATAAACCATAACTGGGTTTTTTTGGCTGACAATGGTGGTGTGACCATGGTTGCTCTTTGTTAATTTCTTCTGAGTTTGGTCACACCCACACCATACTTACATACCACTAACAGACATGGCTTCCTCCAAAGAATCCTGGGGACTGAAAAGTGCTAAGAATTGTTAGGAGATCCCCACAGAGCTACAATTCCCAATGGATGGATGGATACCATGCAGATCCAGTAATTTTTAAAATTTTAATCTGACAGTAAGGCTTAGAATTTCATCTATTGGCACCACTATTTGCCTCAGTTTTTCAGATTCTGTTCCTGAAGAACTCAGGCACAAGTATCATCCTTCTTAAGCACATCTTTAATTCACTTGTCATCCAACAGTCCAACTAACTCCTTAGATGGTTTCCTGCTTCTAATATATGTTAAAAAATATTATTGTTAGTCTTATGTTTTCAGAGATGTGCTCCGCATTTATTAATATTTTGTACCCCTTATTATCTGCTTGCATTTATTTTGCCAAAATTTGAGTTGGTTTTGGAAATGTATTTTGTTTTGTTTTTGGTTTTTTGCTGTTCATCTGGGTTATATTCTTGTATTTTTATTGTCAGACCTTCTTATAAATTATCAGTGGATTCTTTAATTTTATTGTTTCATTATTAATATGAGATGCTTTCATTAGTTCATTTTTATATAACTATTTAATTTTTTATGTTTTGTAACTCTTGGTGAATTATGTAAACCATTTTGATGTGAGCTGCCATGAGCATAATTTACTATGGAAAGGTAGCATACAAATAAATGATGATTTATAAGCTTTTTTCCGCAGGTGGCTTTGAGTGACAGATTGCTAAGCCCAGCCAACGGTAAATGGCCATGTACTTCAGGAAGCAACACTAAGACCGTTTGGACAAATGGGAGGAGGGCTGCCACAGTGCTAACTACTACAATGCAAGCTTTGCTGGATTTGCACCCCTCTCAGGCAAGATAGTATCAGAGAGTGTGTCTCAGAGAGGAAACCTGGCTTTTTCACCTGGATGTGCAGGAAGACTAGAGACACCAGGCAATACAAAAGTGACAGACCGGGCTTTGGCACACCAAGTGGTAGATAAATGATTTTAAATAAATAAATTTTAAAGGGCAGAGTTGTGCCACAGCCTTTACTAGCTTTCTTGAGTCAGTATCCACTTTTTCCACACTATACATAATTTTACACATAATTTATCATATCCCCACTTGCTCGCCTTTTCTCTAAACACAAATATTGTAACCTTTCCTCATAGGGGATTCAGTCATGTTGGTTGCCCCTTTCCCAGTGTTATGATATCCATTTTGAAGTGCAGTGACTGGAAGTGAACACAGAAGCCCGTGTGGTCACACTAATAGGTATGTATAATGGCATTATGATATTGGCAGTTTTATTTTCACATCACGTTTCTCAAATAAAACCACATGGACTTTTCAGTCCATTTTACAGTCCATTGGTTTTAAAAAGGAATTTATCTGAATGCCTCACATGCAACTCCACAGATGCTAAGCTACACCTTTGTGTTCTAATAATGTTCCAGAAAGTTTTGTTAAGTTCTTTGTCTTCTGAGCTCCTTTAATACTTACATTTAATATTTCTAGTGCTGGGATTAAGGGATGGTTGTCAGGTAACATTAGTAAACCTCCCAAACAGTCAGATAGCCCATAAGGTTTGGGGCCAGAATTAGCCTGTGGTGCATCTATCAGGATTATTTCTGGGGAAACCCTTGCAGAAGGGGGCCTGCCACTATGAAAAATTATCCTCCCTTCTCCAAATCCATCATAGATAGGGACATCCACTGGTCCTTGATCTAGAGTTGCCAACTGCCCGCCCCCAAGCAACAACAGTCCAGCCAACTCCTATACCTTTATTAGAAAGGTACAGTCAGAAAGTTCTTCCTGATGTTTAATCAGAATCTCCTTTCTTGTAACTTGAATCTATTGGTTGGAGTCATACCCTTTGGAGCAGCAAAAATCAAGCTTGCTCCATCTTCCATGTGACAGCCCTTCTCTCATTCTC
Source organism: Podarcis filfolensis (assembly GCF_964270895.1). Lineage (NCBI taxonomy): Eukaryota > Metazoa > Chordata > Lepidosauria > Squamata > Lacertidae > Podarcis > Podarcis filfolensis. The sequence continues at coordinate 42,897,236 of NC_139611.1, forward strand.
TTCTTTTCCAGACTAAACATACCCAACTCCCTCAGCCATTCCTCATTAAGACTTGGTTTCCAGACCCTTGTTCATCTTGGTCACCCTCCTCTGCACACATTCCAGCTTGTCAATATCCTTCTTAAACTGTGGTGCCTAGAACTGGACACAATATTCCAGGTGTGGTCTGACCAAGGCAGAATAGAAAGGTTCTATGACTTCCCTTGATCTGGACACTAGACTTCTATTGATGCAGCCTAGAATAGCATTAGCTTTCTTTGCAGCTGCATCACACTGTTGATTCATGTTACGTTTGTGGTCTACTAAGACTCCTAGATCCTTTTCACATATACAAGACAGGTGTCCCCCATCCTATATTTGTGCAGCTGGTTCTTTCTGCCTAAGTGTAGAACCTTACATTTGTCCCTATTGAAATTCATTTTATTAGTTTGGGCCCAGTTCTCCAACCTGTTAAGGTCATTTTGAATCCCGATTCTGTCTTCTGTGGCATTATCTACCCCTCCCAGTTTGGTGCCATCTGCAAATTGGATGAGCATCCAAGTTGTTTATAAAGACATTCAGCAACAACAGGCCAAGGACAGAACCCTGTGGTACCCCACTTATCACTTTTTTCAGGATGACAGGGAACCATTAGTGAGCACTATTTGGGTTTGGTCAGTCAACCAGTCAACCAGCTACAAATCCACCTAACAGTAACCTCATCCAGCTTCTCCACAGGAATAACATGGGGCACCTTGTAAAAAGCATATGTCCACAGCATTCCCCTGATCCACCAAACTTGTAACTATCAAAAAAGGAAATGAGATTTGTCAGGCAGGACTTGTTTTGGAGAAACAATGGAGATTCGCTTATGTATTTATTTATTTATGTATTTATTTAACAAGATCTGTATACCACTTAACTGTAAATGAAACATATAAGTGGTTTGCAAAGACTATAATATATACATTAAAATTCAAAGCAAGCTTATAAAAAAGCAACATGTATAAAATCAAGAATAAAAAAGGTCCTTCAGATTGCCATTCCCTCGCCCCAAACAGAAAAAATACTAGATTATCTATTCATAAATTAATCTATTAAACTACAAATAAGCTCCATTGGACACAATTTATACTTTAAAGTCAATGTCACTGAAGTCCATATAATTTACTGTTAGTCCCAGAAAAAGTGTTTAGGAGTGTAGTCTTGGGACACATTCACACTGTAAATTTAAAGTGCTATAATACCTATTTAAACATTCATGGCTTCCCCAAAGAATTTTGGGAGCTGTAGTTTAAGAAAGTTGTGCTGAGAGTTGTTCAGAGGCCCCTATTCCCCTCCCAGAGCTAGAATTCCCAGAGTTCCATGTGAAAAAGAGATTGATTGTTAAACCTGTCTGGAAATTGTAACTCTGAATTGGGGAGTCTATTTTGCATGCCCACATTAGAGTCCTAAATCTGGCATGTGGAGCAGGCTCCCCACTCAGCATGGTGGAACCAGCAGGGGATGAAATAGTGAGGGCAGGACTAGGGAGCACAGACCTACTATGCCCCTCATGCAACAGCTATCACCTAAGCTACTAACTGAATTGGACTTTTGTAATTCAAGAAAAATAAATAGATGTTCTGAAAACTCTTTCATACACTTATATTTCTGTAGGAGGGAGAAGGGATGTGATTGCAACTTCTGGTACAAGTTATGACATTAAAAGGTTATGGAAAGCTAGTAGACACAAGGCCAAGTAAAATTAACTCAGAATTCTATGCAGAATCTGGATGCTTCAGAAGCCCAACTGGCTTCAGCTTGAAGTCAGGCATGTAATGTTGCTGGCCCCATACTGTTGAATACTCTTCTAGCAAAGGTTTAGCAGGGATTCTCACTGCTGTTTTTCAGGCATCTCTTGAAGACCTTTTTATGGTGACAGTCCTGTTCTGTTGTTTACATTTTTTCTGAGATGAGTCAGTCATTTTAATGATTTTTTAATATTGTTTTTATGGTATTTTATTTTTTATTGTACTTGCGTATTTTGTTGTACACTGCCTTGATATTTATATCAGGGGTGCTCTCTAGAAATATTTTTTAAAGAAGGAAAGGGTTGTATTCAATGCTAGTCCTACTCAGAGTAGACCCACTGAAGTTAAAGGACATGATTAATTTCATTAATATCAATGGGTCTACTCTGAGTAGTTAGTTACAATCCAAAGAAACTAAGGAAGGGACTGCCAAGCTGCTTGTGAAAAAGATGAGAATAAATAGGGGGTTTTAAGTTTTTAAAAGCAGCAAAATATTTCTCTTTCACACAAAAACTCACACACTTCCACATTTTTATCAGAATTCTGTCAGTTCTAAAACTGACATTTTCCTTTTCTGATCACTTCTGAGATAGTGGCATGGGAATCTTTTTTATTTATTTATTACACTGATGAAAACAGCAGATCATCCCACAGAGAAACAGCAAGGACAGTTGAAGTCCTAATCCCTGACCTGCCTTGCCCTTTCCTAACTAGCTATTGACATTGAACTTAAAAAGCTGCAGTGCTGCGGGGAGATAATGACTTCTGTTTCTTCTCAGTGGAAAAATGGGAAGTAGGCCAGGCTGGACTGGGAGACCTCAGAAATGGTGCTCTCAAGGAACTGGTATAATTTAAGTCTCCTGATGCCTGAAAACTGTTTAGCAAAGGAAGGTATGGCAAAAAGCAAAGCAAAGCAAAACTGAACATACACAACGATTCTTAGAATGCTTCTTGAAGGGCAGAATAATCCTATCTAAGTCATACATATAAATGTCCCTGGATCTCAATTTACTCCGGTAGTGAACTGGAGCCAGGAACAATTGCCCAAGACATCTCATGGCCTCTAAATTCAGCAGAGATAGAAGCAGTTGAAGAAGACCCCAATCATATCTCCTGAAGAAGAAGGCAGAGTCACCTAACTCTGAATCTGGGAGTGGCTTCCCAAACCTTTCAGAAGAGGGATCTGAATGTGATATTTGCTCTTATTGACCCCCACCCCCACCCTGGAGAAGGCAAAAGCCACTTGAGGAGGTGGGGAAGGGGCTCTGGCTGTCATCAGATTTTACTTGAGGAAATAAGGGTTCAGTGGAGCCCATACCTTGGTGGTTTTCAACCAGTGTGCCATGGCACCCTGGGGTGCCTTTAATGGTGGTCAGGGGTGCTGTGGGCAACAGTGGCCTCTGTCCCTCTTTCCTTCCCTCCCTCCTCTGATGCTCTCTTGCATCTCTGCCTCCCAAAGGCTTGCACAGCTGTTTGTTGCAGCAGCCTTGACTATAAGCTCCAAAGGCGGGTACTGGCCTTTATTGTACTTGCTGTGTGCAAGGCCTGCCTGGGAGCTAAGTGCCCGGTGCTGAAGGGGAGACTTTCCGCCATGCAGGTCCAGCAGCGCCCACTGCTGCCATTGCTGGCCTCACGTTCACCTTTGGCCAATCTCTCTCTCTCTTTTTTAATAATATTTATTACTTTTAAACCTTACAAAAAAGGGGAAAAGAAAAGAAAAAAAGAAAAAGCAAAAGAAAGAAAAAACAATACAGTACAATATATAGACAATACACAACACAACATTAACACATTAAAGAAAACGAAAGCCAAAACAATTCAAAAAAACAGCAACACACATCATACCATCTCAATACCCTCTCTTTCATTCCCTTGTTTCATCGACCTCCTCTCACCTCCCTTTTTGTATTCCATTTCTATTAATTATTTCAGCAAATCCTTTCCATCTTTCTCTATTTTCTGTCATATGGTTATCTTAACATATTTTAACCTTATTTTCCATTAATACTATAGTACTTATTTATACTTAATTCATTATAAAATTTCTACTAAAGCCATATAATTCCATTCCATCATTTTTCTAACACTCATTAATTTTACATTATTTCTATATATAAACTTTAAACTTTTTCCAATATTCTTCCACCATCTCTTCTCCCTGGTCTCGGATTCTGCCAATCTTTTCCGTCAATTCCATATAGTCCCTCAACCTGGTGATCTTCTGTCCGAGGCTCTTAACTCTTTTCCAAGTCCCTTCTGCAAGTCTTCTTCATATTTATACATGCACTTTGTCTTCTCCTGATCTTGTTCTTATTTTCCTTCCTTTGATGCTGAGGAGTAGATCTCGGGGAAATTCCCACCTAGCAATGTTTTTATTCCTTCTCGACAGGTCAGCCAAATCTCCATAGTTAAAACTAAGATTCAAAAGATATTTCAGGACGTATTTCAAAGTTCCTCCAAATCTGGAGGTCCCCACAACTCCAGTCTCCTCCTGACCCAAGTCCAGGTCCCAAAGGTCAGTAAATCCCTGCATGAAGGGATCTATCCAACTTTCCTTCTCCAGTCCAAGCGGGGCTCCAATCCTCAAAATCTGACTTTCTCTAAATTCACTCATAAATAGCATCAACTTATAGTCATCAAATTGCATCTCTCCCTCTCCACTTGTGCTACTTTAGGTTCAACAACAACAATTTTCTCCCCTGCCTTCTCCACAATTTGCCCTGTCAAAGTTGATCCCTGTATCGATTCCTGAATAGTTTCTGTAATAATGTTCACTTTTTGTCCCAAATTAGTTATCAATTTTTATAGTCATCACATCCGTCTTCTTATGGAGCTGTTCCAGTGAATCATTTATCTTACATAATGCAACCACTAAGGCTTCTTCTGTCAACATTCTTAGCACTCCAAGGTCAGTCCCAGATTCTCACAGTATTTTATCTTGCAGCTGGAAATTCCCCCAGCTCAGCTCATGTAACAATTTCAAAGGCTTCCTCTAGGGGGAAACAATTTCTATTTGAATCAATCCTTTTAAGCACAGTTCAAGCAATAAAGTTAGTTTCAATTTTCAGTTACTTTTACTCCTTTTTAAATGCAGAAGGAGACAATGGAAACAATGTATTTCTCTTATTTAACTAGCTGTCAACGAATGATCTATTCACAGTCAATAAGCATTTCCAAAACGTCAGTCTTACTAGCAGCCCGTTTCCAGGTTCAGAGCGGTGGTAATTTGACTTTCTTCACTCTCTCCTGCAGGCTTACATGATCCAAAATTCCCCCCCTCTTCTCCTGCTTCCAAGGGGGGTTTAATAATTTTAGCCAATGGAAGTTTAATCCTTTACAGAAGGCTTTCCAAGACTTTAGCTTGCAGCCTCTTTGCTTCAGTCTATTTACAAAAGGGGAAGGCGGACTTCCTGTTTGAAACCTCCCCGTTTCGGTGCCAAATTAAGACGTTTAAAAATCCAATTTTCCGTTCTACTCACAGGTAGTTGTTTTAAAATCAAATTGTCCACAGGAAAAAGTCAGCGCTCTCCGGCAACAGCAATGCGGCTTCACTCCGTGAAAGAAGCAGTCAATTCGAAGCACCGCACCACTCACCCCACGTCGCTCCGGATCTCCGAAACCGGGTTTCCCCACGAGTAGGGGAGGCGCAAAAGGTGCCAGCCGAATCCCACGTTCACAGGCTTCTCCCGCCTGTGATTTTTTGTGGGTCCCCGCCTTCGCCGTGGTGGCCAGACCCTAATTTCCACGAAGCAAGTTCCTCCCGATCAGAGGAATTCCGCCATTGTCCGGAGGCGCCAACCCGGAAGTCCTCCACCTTTGGCCAATCTCTGTTGGGCTACCAAGGCTGGGGACATCCTCTTCCCAGGTTCCTGTGGGGTAGCATGAGGTGGCAACTCTCTTGAGGGTGAGGGGTGGCTCAGAGACCAGGGGCGGTGGTGGTGGCTGCCCAGAGGACTCCCAAGGAGAGGGTAGAGGAGAGGAGTCTGAGGGAACACTCCACAAGGGAGGGTGCTCCAAAAACAGTGAGAGACTGCCAGCTCTGCAGGCAAGGGGTGACACAACTGGGGTCCTGAGCCCCACAGGGGTGCCGCAGAAAGAATGCAGTTGGTCAAGGAAGCCATGGACTAAAAAAGGTTGAAAACCTCCGCCATAGCTGGTTCAGCTTCTGCTATCCCTAGGAACTGTCCCAGGTCCTGCAGGACTTCAGTCTGACCAGCTGCCTGCCCCTGATTCTGCTTCCTATTACCACACACTGATGCCTGCCTGTCTGTCAAGAAGAGTTTCTGCCTATGCAGCAAGCAGCAAACCCAGTAAATGGGTAGTACTACATGAAGACCAGACACACCAGCAAAGAAGCCTCCAAGGATCACTTGTCAACAGTCAAGTCCCATTGTGTTTAGCTCTACACCTACACACAGGCTTTGCATGAGAGTTCCAGTAAGGAAGACAACATTGCCAGGAAGTATTTGAGTTTCCTATCCAAATGAACAATCATTTGGATTGACAGATATTTGTAACCCTCATCCTCACACTGTCAGTCCATTCCCTAGAAAAAGAAAGCCAGCCACTGAAAGACTGTTTCATTACCAGAACCTTCCATTCATCCTTCTGATTAGCATAATTCATGAAAAAGAGTAAAGGGAAAGAATCTTCTTTAGTGGATATTTAATCAGTGTTCTATGAGCTTCATAAGCAACCTCTTTAAGACACCAGAAAATGAAACAAGACATATTTCTGGGGCTGTCAGCAGGTAGATCCACTGATTTTGCAGTAAGTAATCTCTATGGGAGGAAGCTCTTGGCTCTGATGTCTGTGTTGAACATTCTGTGGCTCCCCCCAGCCACACCCGGGCAGGTCTCTTCAGTGGGAGAGGAGGCGGTGATGATATTGCTTCTAACAACCAGACTGAAGTGTAGCCTGAGGCGATCTTCTAAAGCCCCCTCCAAACAGCCTCTAATTAATTTTTATCCTGCTACTCCAATGAGTCCCAGGAGGGCAACAACCAAAACAAAAAAATCCTCTCATTTGCTCATTCAGAAAAGCTTTGACGGCAGTTCTTCAAGATTGTAGAGCTCTAAAGAGAAAAATGGCACTGAAGTTTTGCAGCTGGATTTTCCTCCAGTTCCTGTTTTTTGTTCAAAGAAATAGTTCTGTTGTTTCTAGTGAACAGGTCAGAGTGTATTTCTCTTCAGATACTTAGACACACTTTATGAATCCTTCTATACATGTAAGGAATTGAGTCACAAGCTTGGATTCTGCAATGCCACCCATCCACCCCAAAAAACTTTAGGAGCACTTGGGCAGAAGCACAAACAAGGGTACAGTCTGGCTGAGGCCCACTTCACAGATAGAACAGAAATGGTGACACTGTTCATGGACTTTACCATATCAGACTGTAGGTGTGAGGGATCACAGAATGGATTGATCAATATTCAAAATATATATAATTCAGAGACTATTTAGTTCTCTGACATTTAAGGTTGCTCCAATTCTTCTTACTTTTAAGACGTTCTTCCTGATATGTAAATCTGCAAAGGAGATCAGTTTTTCTCTTCCTGGAAATCCCTCCCCTTTTTTTTATATTTGAAAGCAGTGGTCTTATCTAACCTTAAATGTTTTTCTGCAAGTGGAACAAACTCTCTTTGTCCAACTTCTCTCCACTTTTCCAGGAATCTAATTCCTTCATATTTATTCTTATTTTCTTCTGAGACTTGCTTGAATAATCTGAAGATTGAAGTGCAGCTGTCCTTTGAACTGACTGTCTGTGTTGATCTTTGGAAGGGTTAAAGTGAGTGGATGGTTTTGCATTGAGCCTCAAAATAGGCCTTGCTTTTCATTTTGTTCTGTCCATTTCTATTATCTACATTCTACAAATTCTTCCTAATATGTCCACCTCCCCAGCATGGCTAGCTGGGTGGATCTGAATGCTGGTGATCATTCACAACAATCATGGAGTGATGAAAGAAGGCAGTAGATGCCCAATCCCAGAATACATGGAGACAGAAATCCATTTCATTACCTCATTATAGAAAAGCAAGCGACAAGTCAGTGCAGAATTAAGTAGAGGCTGCTATATTCTTAAGGGAAAGCAAAGAGTTTCATGAGCCCAAGAGAGGCAGTATCACACCTGCTTCGCACCTCTCCTGTATTTCAATTTCTTCCCTGACCAGTGGGGATAATTTTGTAACATTACACCAGAACATCTTCCTTTCTATTTGACAAAATGAAACAGAGTCCTCAGGATTTTCCCACCCATTGCTCTCTTGGCTACTCTGCTGCAGTACTATTTCATTACTTATTGATTTTTCAACATGCTGTCTGCGTGGTTGTAATTTACACAGGTTCTGATGGCCCTTAGCAATTCTTAACACCTCAAGGTGAGGTCACGGAGTTCATCTAAGACAGTAAATGTAGACAACTAGAGTTTCAAGAAAGGATGACAAATTGGCAAACTTGGTAGCCAAATAGGAGTTGCTGCTAGCCCAAGGCAGGCCACATACTGAATTATCACTGGATTAAGACAAGAAATGAAGCAAGTTTGCACCTTGGTGTTACTATCCTGTGTAGCCAAGAATGATCGGGAAAGCAACTGAGGAAGTAAATACCGTATTTTTTGCTCTATAAGGCTCACTTTTTCCCTCCTAAAAAGTAAGGGGAAATGTGTGTGCGTCTTATGGAGCGAATGCAGGCTGCACAGCCATCACAGAAGCCAAAACAGCAAGAGGGATTGCTGCTTTCATTGCGCAGCGATCCCTCTTGCTGTTCTGGCTTCTGAGATTCAGAATATTTTTTTTCTTGTTTTCCTCCTCCAAAAACTAGGTGTGTCTTGTGGTCTGATGCGTCTTATAGAGCGAAAAATACAGTAAATAGGCAGAACAAGTTCTAAAGGGCTTCAATTATGGAAGTACAGATGATGTCCAAGCTTTAGGATAAAGGTCTTGATTGTAAGAACAGTTCAAAAATTGATCCAATTAGCAAGAGTGGCAGCAAGGACGTGGGTGGACTCTTCCTAGCTGCATGTCTTTTATGCAGAGGCTGGGCTGGCATCTATCTGTTGGGTATTTCCTGCATCAACCAAGATGTCCTGCAATACCCTCTCAAGTACTTATGACTCTATAAAAACTATTTATTTGTGCATTGTGATTACATTTATATCCTAGGGTTGCCACACATCTGGAATTTTCCAATCATTACTGGGATTCGGCCATCGGAAACATTGTCTGGGCAGAAATTACTTAAATGTACATGAAAATCTGGACTTTTGTGTCCAGATTTTCACTTTTTGAAATATGTCAACCCTATTATATCCTACCTTTCCTCAAGGTAACGTACATGGTTTCCCCTTTCCATGTTTTCTTCACAACCACCCTGTCAGGTAGGTTAGGGTGAGAGACAGTGACTGGCCCAAGGTTACCCAGTGCGTTTCATGGCTGAGAAGAGATTTGAACCCTGGTATCTCATGTCTGTGTCCAGCAGGCTAACCATAATAATAATAATAATTTATTATTTATACCCCACCCACCTGGCTGGGTTTCCCCAGCCATTACATCACACTGGCTCTCACAAGTTGTATACCTTGAATAAACAAAATAATATAACTTGTTCCTAGTATAGAAGGACTAGTTCAGAAGTAGAAAGAATGAAGCTTTGTCACACTTTAAAAACTTACAAATGTATTGTGACAGAATGATTTCTTTGCTTTATTTGCTGCTACAGGCTAGCCTGGTTACCTTATTCCCTCCAGGATTGTCAAAATGTGTGGATCCAGAAAGTTGAGAAGAAGAAAGTATAAGCTGAGTCTGGCAGAATTCAGAAGGGCAGGCTGTGGGAGAGTGAGCACGTATGCATGCCTGACACCTTAAGGTCCAGTATGGCAACTGGAGCAAGTCACTAGACCCATAGCTATGACTGGGGAACACCCCTGCAGGAAGAGAGAAAGGTGTGTGATAATGTATTATCCCATCGCCTCCAGTCTGAAGCCAGAAATGCAGGACCAACCTGGGTGGGCATAGAATGCTGAGATGGGCTTCTACAAATAACAACCACTCCTAAGCTAGATATGCCTTGAAGATGTCTTGTATTTTTGCTCAATGACAATTCTTTCTTTCCCTTTAAGCATAGTTTTAAAAATTCCAAGCATCCAAAATTAATTGCAAAATATGCCACATTTGACCATGAAAATGACCTTATGGGTCAGAGCTCCATTTGAACATTTGTACACTCCTCACCACCAAGTATACAAAGAGAGGCTCAAAGATGTCTGGGATAGCTCAGTTGGTAAAGCATGAGATTCTTAATCTCAGGGTCGTGGGTTTGAGTCTGTTAGGTAAAAGATTCCTGCATTGCTGCATTGTTGGACTAGTTTACTTTCATGGTCCCTTCCAACCTTACACTTCTATGATTCTATGAAAGTGACACACTGACACATGTGCAGCCCAATCCTATGCATATTTACATAGAAGAAAGTTTCATCATTTGCCTTGTTGGTTTACCATGAACAAGCCTTTCTTGTCTGTTTGTCTCCTCCCTTCTAGAATGTGGAAGAAACAGACCACTCTCACATCCAAACCAAGGGTTGTGGGTTTATCTTCCAGCAAGTTATGATCTGCAACCAAGGTTTAATTTTGGCATACTGATTATGATTTGTTAGAAGCAAAAAAACAACAACTATGGTGTTTGAACATAATGCTAAGTTAGAGGTCGTGGTGTGTTTCTTTCATGTGCTAGCAGGGAGGAAACAAAGAAACCAGAAATCAATCATGGTTTACCATGAAATGCACACTGGGCCACTTGGTGCAATGGGGCTTACTCCCAAATAACTGCATATGCCTTAAAATAACATGCTAGCAATAAAATTGTCATGGTACACACACATTCTAAGCCTAACAATAAGGTTCTCGTAGTCATTGCATGAAGAAAGTAAATGTTATGATTCTCACATTAAAAGGAAGTTAATTATATTCATACTCAATTACTGGTAGCATTTTGACATACGTGAATCCAAACTACGTTTTCAGTGCTGCACAATTTTGAGAGGGCAACACTAACATTTCTTGACATTTTAATTTTTGCTGAGCCACCAAGGTACAATGCTTTGACTGTTTGTTCATTTCATTTCACATATATATTTATTTATTTATTTATACATTCATTATGACTTGTGATATTCAAGTTTGTGTGAATAATACCAGGAAAAGATACTATTCTAAAAATCAATATGCTGAAAGTGCTGTTTTAGGGCTGCTGTAGTTGTTTGTTGTTTTTCTGAGTTATTCCTATTGACCTGAGTTCAAAAACAAGGTATTGATTTATAAAGTACCTTCAGTAAATAAATGCACATTCTTTCAGCTAACCCTAGTAACTAGTCACATACTGAACAGGGCTTCAGCTCAGCTTACTGGCTGTGTTCAGAGTCCACTCTAAAAGCCACCAGACTCTGGGAAATAAAGGATAACCAAGAGAGAGTACCATAACAGTGAAGTAATAGTTTTGGGGCACCAGTATTTTTGGTCAATAAGAGGCGTGTGGGGGATTGTAAAACACCATTAGTAACAGATAGTGACTGATATTGGCCATAGGTAATATAATGATGCCTTCAGACAACTAAACAGCCTGTGTTTATTTTCCAGTTTAGCTGCTGGTCACTAGAAAGTATGGACACCCCCCCCCCCCCGTCTAGGCATCTTCTTTCTCTTTGGTACCACACCATTTCTTCAAGTCTTCAGGTCAAATTCCTGTTAAGCCTAATGCTTCAGGACTGCAGCAGCCATGCTATTTATCAGTCATGGATTATATAGTCCACATCAGGCCTACAAGATGTCAAGCCTTCTCTCAGTCATTCTTCTGTGACCTAGGAGTAAAAATAGGTGATAGTACTTCATATGGGAACATGAATGGCTCTACTGGTAACATATTCTGCCCCCTACATCATCTTTTGTACAATTTTATATTATTGCACATTAATTTTTGGTGTCCATTTGTGGATTATGATTAGATGCGCTCACACTGACCAGCAGGGTGTGCTCTCAGAGCAAAGCCAGCTATTCCTTGGCTCCAGATTAAATGAAGCAGACCCTCTGAAATTTCAGTGCCCTCCAAAGGGTAGGTGGAATGCTTTCAAATTCCCTCCTACAATAGCTCACTAAATGGCAATAATATATAACAAGTAATTCCAACAAATTTATTTATTTACAGTATGAACAGGCTGCCCTAAAACAAGGTCTCACAACAAGAAATAATACCATTTAAAATTCAGTAACAATGTGAAAAAACAGCAAAATTTTTGAAATGTGTTTCCCCCCTCAAAGGTAAATTATTTGTCAGAGACTACAGACTTGTTTAGATGGTATGCCTCATTATATGTAGTATACTGCCCTCCCTAATCCTCAATGAGAAAATCTGAATTAATAAAATGCTACTCAGCTGAGTGGCTCAGCTTATTTATTTCCACATATTTCCAAATCATGTTTCAAAATCCAGTAATATAGATATAGAGAAAGCTTCAAATATCCCCTAAAATGAATCTTATCTTATCTTTATTTTATCCACATCAATTACTTTTTTGAAATCCATTTGCATTTGAACAATGTTCCAGAGTGCTTGGTGCTACTGCGGTGTCCAACCAGACATTTATTGATTTGGTGAGGTATACAAATAACAACAATTAAATAAATATATATGAACACTGGCTTGACAAGTTGTCTCAAATCTCCATTTCCAACTAGCTTTCAGATGCTCTCTCTTCTGCTTTGCTTTAAAAGTTTCAGTTTTGCATTATTATTAAGTAATTAATCACCTTAAACAGTGAGGTCCCAAGCAATATAAATACAACCATAACCTAAAGATAATCACACACTAAAACATTTTTAACTCCCCTGCACACCACTGTGCAAAATGAAGGAAGGAGCTATGAGGAAGCCTTCCCCAGGCTAATCTCCACTTCCAACACTACCAGGTTTCCTTGATGCTTTCTTTTTGGCTCCCTCTCTACATCCCCAGCAGATGCAAATATCCACTCTCACTGCATATTGTGCTGCTTCATAAATCCAAGCCTTCACAAGCAGTTGCCACTAGCCTTTTTGTTCAGTCAGGGAATTGTGCTTGTTCCAGCTCTGTGCTGAGCAGGACCTGACTTGCCAGCTACACTGGATGTGTCTATCAAGGTATTAGGGCAACCACTGTGCACCTATGGCCAGAAGGTGCTCTGCCAGATTCCACACACACCCTTGTTTAGATTGGGTGAATCTAATTGGATAAGCCATCCAAGAACAGAACTATCACACTTGTGTTCAAATGCCACATCCTACTTTGTGGTGCTCCAGGAACAGTTTGTCAGGGCACCTGGCCTCCTCATGCTGGGACTACATCAAATGTCCCTATATTATGCACTACCTCCCTCAAGCCCTCATGTGCACTGATGCTGGGGAAGGAAGAAAATAATGAAATGAGACTTTGCTTCGGTTTCATAGGTAATACTGTAGCCATCCACATCTCTCCCCCGAGGTGTAAGTGGGTCCAGCAGCCCTTGGCTAGATGAGTCCTATCGATCTAAGAGGCTCTGTGTCATTTCCAGGGGATTTGCTAAAGAAGCTACTTATGTCCCTTTTTCATTTTCACTAACTCATTACCAGCTGCTTCTGCCTTGTGTATTTCAGCAACACCTGCAGGAATGAAGCCCGCTCCCAGTCCTTTTTATCCAATTTTGATTCAGATACCCTTAATTAAAAGCAAGACAACAGTTCGCTTGACAATTGGCTGGGAAAGCTGGAGTCAGCTCACACTGGCATATGAGACTGGGGAAGAGGAGTCTTTCTTTCTTTCTTTCTTTCTTTCTTTCTTTCTTTCTTTCTTTCCCCTGCTCCCAGGTTCCCAGTTCCAGGTTAAGCAACTGATCCCCGGCTTAACTTTTAAATTAAGACTATTGTAAATTTTGGAACTTGAGAAGAGAGAGGACCCCCATGATCCGTGCAAATATCAAGTGCCTCTTGATATTGGTTACTTTCCAAAGGTAGCTGCTAGGTTACAATGTGCTATGGGAATGAAAAGGGCCCACTATGTCCACCCTGTAGGATTTCAGTCAATACACATAATATTATCAAACTTTGACAGGATTAAAGATTGCTTCTTTTTCAGCCTGAGAATACAGCAGTTTCATCCAGGCATAGAAGATGCCACCTTGTCTTCCTTAAGGAAGACAGGAAACCTAAGTACTGGATGGAAGACTGAAAAGCCCTTTTCAGTAGCTTCCCTGGCAGTGAGCATACCTTTCCATCAAGTACTTTCCAAATGGCTAGTTTTAAACAGTTTACAAGAGCTGCTCAGATGGATGTTATTGGCATCTTTTCTTTTTCTGGTAACTTTTCCTGATGCAGCAAAGATTTCACCTGGATTTCTAGCTGCTTTACCTTGTCTAAAAGGTAGAAATGAAATGCCATTTTATACAGTTTACAGGTCAAAACTACTAACAGAGAACAATTGTCAAGATTTTCCACATTTCTAGGAAGTTCCCGAGAAAAGACAGGTTCTCTCTTTACACACATGCAACATAGCTGAACACAGCTGAGGAAATATGGGTGGCTCTGACAAGAAAAAAGTGTCTGATTCAGTTTAAGCAACACTTCAAAATACGCATAAATACTGAATTAATACACTGCTGGTGAGGCTTGATCTAAGACTGCAATTTGCATTGGACAGCCTGCCTGCGTGCAATGCCTTCATAAGAGTTTTATCTGAGAGAAGGGCACAAAGCACCTTATCACCACTCCTAATGCAGGCTTTTGCCCTTCCTTGCTTGCTTGGTGTTTGTAGAGACATTCGAAGAAGTATTAAAGTTCTGTTGGTTATAATGTGCTTTCCATTAATTAATTTTAATGAAAGGTTATTCAATACCATTTTCATTTATTTATCATCTTCATTTATACTCCACAGAAATAGGTTCATTCAGAGTGTAGAGAAAGAGACTTATGTTTATTAACAGAGGCATGGCAGGCAGAAATTCAACAAATGAAGCATAGTGATGCACAGTAGAGGAATACACACTTCACCTCTAGAATGTCTGACTAACATGCCACTATAGCGTCCTTGTCAGGAGGAGAGGTGACCATCCCAAAGGCTTTTGCAAGTTAAATTTTAAACTCATAATATAAAACTACAAATCCAAGTAGTCACATACACACACACATCAAATTCTTGCAAGCAGCTGAATATATTTATTTACTTATGTATTTAAAATGTTTCCATTCTGCCTTTCAATCATATATTTGTAGGGCAAATTAAAATAGCTTGCAAATCACAATAAAACAGTAATAAAGTAACAAGTGACAACAGCAAAAGGTGGTACTAAAAATAACCAGACCAGAAATAAAAATATATCAAAGGTTAAAAACCTGTGAAAATAAGAATGCCTTTGCCTAGTGCAGATGTCAAGTTAGTCTGCATGAGGAGAGAATTTCACAAGCATGGTGCCACAACCCAAAAGGCGCTCTTGCCCATAGCCACCTTCCACACTTCATATGAGGCAAGTTTTAGTGTATGTAAAGCTGATAAAGAGGAAGACGTAACATTGACGTCCATGTCCGAGGCCGTATACGGTTCTGAAGCTAGTCCGACAAGAAGCTAGCAAAGCTATCTGGCATAATATGTTTCTAACACTTGGTCCAAGTTAGTAGCTGACAGTAGCTGTGTTTTGAACTAAGCGCAGTTTCCAGACAGTCTTCAAAGGCACCCCATACTCACTGCCGTAGTCTTAACTGGAAGTTACCAGAACATGGGTATCTGTAGCCAAGCTCTTTCTCTCCAGGATCACAGCTCATGTATCAGCCTTGGCTAGTAAAAGGCCCTCTTGTGCCACTTGGATCTCTAGCAACAGAGCTGGAGCAATTCCTAACTGCAAATCTAATCCTTTAGCGGGAGCGATCTGGAACCTAATTCAGGACAGGTTTGATATAATACCACTTCCGTGGACAGTACCCACCACCAGTACTTCCATCTCATAAAGACTAAGTTTCCTGGTCCATTGCTGGCTTGAGGCAATGAGTCAGCATTTCTATTGCTTCATCTGAATTTGATATAAAGGAGAGCTAGAGCTGAAGATCATCTCTAGTTATGACTGAGGGCTCACCCACACCTCCACTTGTTTTGCTGCTTTCTCCCAGGAAAACCTGCTGTTTACTGATGAATCAGAACAAATGTCAATAGGTTTTTCTGTGGATTGACATTTGTTCTGATTCAGTGGTATACTGTGGGTTTTTCCAGGGAAAGGAGCAGGACAAATGAAAAACCGCTTTTACCTCTGCCTAGAAAGCACAGGATAAGTGGAAAACATCTCAGACTCGGCAGCAAAACTGTGGAGATGCCTTGAGTGTCAAAACTGCAGATAATCTCACTCAAAAAATTCCTGTAGATGTTAAAACCCTCTGGGTTCCCATGGAATAGACGTCATGGAGTTAAGTAGAACTCACTCAGCACTATGAAACAGAGTGAGCCCTCCAGATAAGAGTAGAAGCACTGAAGCACCATGCCCCAGCTCCCAAACCAGAAACCCTATCTGGAAGGATACTTAGCTGAATCCATAGAGAGAGCCTGGAGCAGGGGTGACCATGCAGCCATGGGTGCCATGGCACTTGTAAATATCTTCATTGGTGCTCCCAGGCAGGGACCCTGTACTCTGGGCTTTCATTTTTTAGCAAATAAGTCTCTAGCCCTCCTAGAGAGAGAAAAAGTTATGAAGCACAATGTGCAGGTACTCTTCTAAGCAGTTCCTGTGAAATGAACTTGGCTGACTGCTTCAGTGATTTTAGTCTATGCATGAAGTCAGAGGTGTGATTCATAAATAAGTTGTTTGGACACCAGGTAACAGGAATCCCTGGGGCCCTAAAGAGCTACTTCTTTCCCCTCCACTTTAGTACTTCTGTCTTTTCTACTCCTTGCATTCACCCATTTGCTGCTCTATTTGTTTTGATTTGCTGTTTGCCAGTCACATTATCTCCTCATACACCCCTAAAATTGAGGAGCTAGTAGATGACATTCTGCCTCAGGCTTCCCACTAACCTGGGCCAGTATTGCTCAACTACTACTATGGTGAGGTTTTAAATGTATTTTGTGTGTATTTTCCATGTATTTTCATTCTTTTTCATTCCTTAAAAACTCAGACTAGCCAACCAGCATTAAGTATGTATTTTTATCTGTGACTATATATGAAATATGGCTGACTATAGTAATTCAAAAGTATTCCTCAATTCAGCTATCTTTTAATTTCCAGCTCTACAACAATACCCCAGCAAGAAACAAAGTTACAGCCAGTGCCTGTAAAAGAAGGTTTCCCACCAAAAATATTCAGATAACAATAAATAAATAAATAGTTTTTTTTATGTGTTTAAACCATTTAATGTTATCATCTCTTTTCTTTTTCTTCTGTTTTGGAGTTGGCAGCCATTTTGTGTAACACTTCTGGCAGGAGCCATTTTCTTACTGGTGCTATTTTCTGAGTGGTGCCTTCTCAAAACTCTAAATGTGCCCCTAGACCCCAAAATGTTGGTGATCGTTGGCCTGAAGAATAAGTAGGGTCACATTCCCCCGTCCTTCTCCCGTTACGGGTTATCTGCCCAAGCAACAAGATAGTTTCTGTGCCAAAATAAAGCCTGAAACAATACCAAAATTTAGCACTAAATGGGGGGCCATTTCCAAAAAAAGAGAGTGGCAATTTCAGGAGGTGGAGTGTCAAACCAGTTTGTGGGAGGGAGCTGCTTATTTCACTAGTAGCAACAGCAGTCTCTGCATTGATGGCTCTTTTTTCCCTTTTAAGTGACACTGCCTGCCACCACAGGTTTTTAATGAAAGTGGCTGCAGCTAGAGCTCTTGGTCCAGCCACTATCATGTTTTTCCACTCTCTATATATTAGCCATTTGAAACCCTGGTTTGGCTCTGAGTGGGAGAAAGGGAAGCTTGCCTCTGCTGCTCCTCTTGTGGGCACAACATTTAAAAGCAGAAAATAGCCATCACCATGGGCACCACTGTCACCAGGATAAGCAGCTCCCAACCACTTAAATGGCAAACTGATTAATGCTCCCCTCAGGTTCCCACTTGTAAAAAGGTAAAGGACCCCTGGATGGTTAGTCCAGTCAAAGGCAACTATGGCGTGTGGTGCTCATCTTGCTTTTCAAGCTGAGGGAGCTGGCATTTGTCCACAGACAGCTTTCTGAGTCATGTGGCCAGAATGACTGAACCACTACTGGCACACGGAGGACCGTGACAAGTGCCAGAGCACACAGAAACGCCATTTTCCTTCCCCGCTGCAGCAGTACCTATTTACCTACTTGTACTGGTATGCTTTCGAACTGCTAGGTTGGCAGGAGCCGAGACAGAGCAATGGGAGCTCACCCCATTGCACAGATTCAAACTGCTAACCTTCCAATCAGCAGGCCCAAGAGGCTCAGTGGTTTAGACCACAGTGCCACCCGTGTCCCTGGATCCAAAAGACACTATGGTGGCAAAGTACTATTATTTGCTGCCATTATCACTACTGAGAGTGAGCTCAATAATGAGCTTTTTCTGAGTTTAGTTGGATCCACATCTAGATGTCTGCCACTTGTGTTTTTGCAATCTCCCAGTCTGCTTCATTGCCTCTAGCTCTGAGAACAGGCTACTCAAACAGGACCACCACCCTAGTAGAGGGCAATGGCTGAAGAAGTCATCAGGCATCTCATACTGGGGAATCTAATATGACAGTTGACCATCACAGTATGAAACCAAGTGTTCACTCACTTCCCAAAGGAAAGACTTCTACTGCTGGGTAAATACATCTGCAGATAGGAGGGGATTAGGGGAGTGACTGACGGCAAGCTATCCCACCACACCATGCTGCTCCAATGGCAGCAGAGGTGGTAGAAGCCAAATCACTACCAGGTGGTGCCCCAGGCTGGCTGGTGCTGCCCCTCATTACACACTATTAGGAAACACTCAACATCCAACTATAAGCATGGGGGTCCAACTGGACAAGAAATCAGAGATCTGTGAGACATCTCTTTAAATTTCTTTAAGAACAAGCCATGGGGAGTGCCTAAAGCACTCTCCTCCCACACCTATGGCATTTTCCTGGTGTAAATGGCCACCTCAAGCTGCAACTTGTTTCATTACAGAAAAACATTTGAGCCTAGAAATTAATTTCCAAAGAACTTTGAGCATATTAGCAGTGATGAGAATTATAAGAAATCATTATTTAAATTTAAGATAAGCCCAGAAATGAGACAACATACATAGTGAAATGCTCTGATACCTGAGCTGATATTGGTCTGGCAAAACTGAGCTATAAATAAAGTACAGTTTCTTCATGTTGGCAGTTGTGCTCCCAAACTTCAAAGCTACTCAAGTCAGCCCAGCCATTTTCTGCATCTAACATGATCAGGTGGGTGACACCTCCTTTGCCAAGTTCTTGGGCAGGAACACAGGTTCCTAGAAGGGAAAAGCTAAAGCACAGGGTGGGATACTGTAATGTTAAGAGTGAACTGCACATTCACTTTCCTAAAGCCTTTGGGATGCACTTGTGCAGACAGAATATTCCAGCAATTCAAATGATTTCTTCAGAACTATGAGCAGCACAAAAATGTTGCTTCCACAGGACTCTCATGAGGGTTTTATAAACTTAATTAATAGATGATAGATATTTGCAGCTTTAATTCCAGTTCAACTAAAGCCTTTTTTCTGGGAAATTCCAAGTCTCAGCCAACATCAATGAAGTTAGAGCTTTTCTGGGCAGCCTGAGGGCAGCCAGGTACTAGCAGGTGTCTGCTGCTTGAAAATCAATTAACACCGACCCTGCATTCTGGCCACTAAAACTGCTTTGCTGCTGCATGTGACTAAATGCTGCTTTAGATTCTGAAAATGGAAATATTCCCACAAACAGAATTTCTTCAAAAAATTATGTTGGTTGCGCCAAAGGGGAGGGAGGGGTAAGAGGGTTCCTGGATCACTATAGCATGGGTTTGCCAGGAAAAGAATTCCTGGTGCAAAGTCCACAGAACTTCTGAGGACAGAAATGTCATTTATCACCTATATTTAAAGTTGAATTTGCTGATATTTTATGGTATTCGATATTATTTCTATTAACATTTTATGCTGAAATTACAGAATGATTCGTGAGTACTGAATTTTTGATTGCTTTTACACTTGCTGGGACACTATTAAAGTTGATTTACGTTAATAGCACTGTAAGAAGATATTAACAATGAAATTTCCAAAAGCACTTAGCATCCCATAATTGGAGTTAAATGACAAAAAGAGAGAGGATAATAAAGCAAGGGGAGAGAAAAGAAGAGAGGGAGATTTTTGACAATATTCCCTCTGCTACCCTCTGTTTGCCATTACACCATACAAGCTTGTTCCATGAAAGAATAAAACTACCAGTCAAGAAAGGGAATCCTGCTTAGCTGACTGAGAAATGTGGTGCAAAGGTGAAGGACTCAACAATAAAGTAGAACTTAAGAGGCAGAACTTTCTGATTGTTTCTTTTTCTGACAAGTAAACACTCCTTTCAGTGTTTACTGTTTATGGCAATCAGAGATTCTGGTGAAGGAGATACAGTGATATGTGTCAATAAAAATTCATATCGACAGAAGCCCAATTACAAGAAAAGGCCTTTGCCAAAATGAACTAGCCTGCATTGCAAAAAGTGTCAAACCAAAGATAGCTATGATTGCTTCTCTGCTTTTATTCCTATGAGCTGATCTGCACATCACATAACACTGGAAACTTGGGTGGCAGTCATCGCAATCTCTGCATCAAGTACAAGAACCGCTACATGCTAGCAGAGGCAGGGGGCATGATTACTGACCCTTTGACCCTAAAGGAAGGAGCGGTGAAGGGTCCCCATGCAGATCCGGCACAGTTGGTCTTCTAGGTGAGGGTCAGTCCTTCTCTGCAGTCATAATTGTTCCTTGTTCAGACTTTCATGCAAGGAAAACCTATCATATTTTCCCTCATCTTTAATTGTGGTATTACTGCCCATTAGGGGTGCATGGGGTGTTAGGGGAGGGATAGCGCATCTGGTGAGGGACACATCATGCTCCTTCCGGGGAGGTCTGTCCACCTTTGGTCTCCACCCCTACACCCTTACCTGTGGCTACTGAAGCTGTCAACATGCAACAGTGGCCACACTCCAGGAACAGTTTCGACTGGCTGGCTAAAGCAGGTGAGGGTAACTGATGGGTCTCAAACCCTTGATGAGTTAGGGACTTCCGCTGCATGAGAATACAGACTGGTGGATTGAGACCAATAGTGGGTCCAATGGTCAAGGAAGCAGTTTCTGCACATGATGGAGAGGGAAGTGAGGGGCAAATGGGGCTTGTCAACCTGGGAAGGTAGCCCATTTAGGAGAAGGAAAACCCTGATCCTAAACCTTCACTGCCCTGGGGGGGGATGTTTGGGAGAAGAAAAGGCTAAGGAGTAAACCCTAAGAGTGAAGCCACTAAGATGGCTGGAGGGTGCCGTGTACACCTCCTTCTGACAACTCCTGTAGTGAAGCTGGTGCCGAACATATTGCTCTGATTTCCATTGGAGCACATCAGTGAGGCCGAGAAGGGGAGGGTGTTGTCATCAAGGCAGCCCAGGACCTCTATACTTGTGCCCCAGGGAGGTCACTTTGGTTTGACATCACCCCCGAAGGTGCACTCCATTGTCTCTTGAGACAGACGGGTGCCAACAACTGCCCATTAGCTAAGTTCAAGGCATTTAGAGAAGTTTTTAATGTATTATGTTTTATTGTGTTTTTATTATTCCGCTGGGAGTTGCCCAGAGTGGCTGGGAAAACCCAGTCAGATGGGCAGGGTATAAATAATAAATTTATTTAGTTAGTTAGTTAGTTAGTGCTGGTTTTGGTGTATAAAGCCCTAAGCAGCTTGAGACCAGGATAACTGAGAGATCGTCTCACCCCTTATATACCCAGCTGATCATGTGCTCTGCCAGTGAGGGGCTTTTGTAGATGCCATCTTATCAGGAGGTCTGTTCCACATAATGTAGTGTTATGGCACCTCCCCTTTGAAATTCCCTCCCCTTGAATATTAGACAGGCACTGTCTCTGTAGTCTTTTCAGCACCTACTGAGAATACCTTCCTCTTTCAACAAACCCTTTAAGCAGAAATCTTTCCCATTTGGCAACTGCAGTGTAATTGTTTTTAATATGTTGTTATTGTTTTATTTTTTGTTGTTTGTAACCCTGGGTTCCTCTGGGAGGAACAGTGGAATAGAAATTTAATAAATAAATAAAATATTCATAAGCACCTTCTTTGGCAACCCTGCTTGGGAGGCCAAGAACTGGAATTAACACATGTCACAGGGCAGATGTGGTGGCAGCAGAATTAATAACTGGGTTTGAGCAGTTGTGATGAGCAGGGGCATCTCATCCCCCTGTGATATCAATGTCTCTGCTAGTTGGATTGTGTGAGCTTAGCAGAAGCCAGAGAGAAGTTTGCTTTAAAAAAACAAAAAAAAAAACCCAGCCTTTCTCCTACTGGTGACAGCTGATGCTTTAGGGGTAGGCTATGTACAAACAGTAGATTTCACAGATGCAAGAGTATTGGAAAATTAGCACAGCCACAACTCAGCTTGGTGGGATACACACACTCAAGTTCTGTGTCCCACCACTGCCTCTGGGAAAACCAGGTTTTCTTTGATGAGGATGCCTATAATTATTGAGTTCTCCTGAACAGTTAAGTCCAGTCAAAGGCGACTATGGGGTTGCAGCGCTCATCCCACTTCCAGGCTGAGGGATCCGGCATTTGTCCACAGACAGCTTTCAGGGTCCTGTGGCAAGCATGACTTAACTCTACTGGTGCAACGGAACATGGTGACAGAAACCAAAGTGCACGGAAACGCCATTTACCTTCCGGCCACAGCGGTACCTCTTTATCTACTTGTACTGGCGTGCTTTCAAATTGCTAGGTTGGCAGGAGCTGGGACAGAGCAACAGGAGCTCACCCTGCTGTGGGGATTTGAACCGCCAACCTTCTGATCGGCAAGCCCAAAACAAGTGTGCTCCCTGTGGCATATAAGAATTGTCCCTAGGTAACCAGACAGACGGGTTTGAAAAGCAGAAGGAACTCACTTGTTTTTCCATGAACCTGTAGAAGGATGTGTGGTTGCCCAAGAGCATATTACACAGAGCTGGACCATTTCCTAGAAGGGAAGGAAGAAGGGTTGTATCCAAGTTTAGTCATGCTCAAGCAGAACTATTGAAATTAATGGACATTACTAACCTAGGCTCATTAATTTCAATGAGTCAACTCTAAATAGAACTTAGCTGGATACAAACCATACTGTGCAGGTAAGGTAGTAGCAGATAGCTGTTTACATTGACCTTCTGCCCCCAGATTCCGGGCCATGGAAATGCTCTAGGCAGTGTGGGACAGACATATTACCTCTGCTATCCATTTTGCACACTTTTGCCAGCTTCCTGGTTAGCATGTTCAGGCACATTTCAGCTGAAGAATGGGTGGGGGAGAAGCAGATGTGGCTTGGGACCCCAGAATGGTTCTCCTATTACTGGAAGCCGCTGCTGCAAACTGACTGTCGTCCCCCACAAACCTCCCTGTCCCCTGTTCCTGATTTTCTTTCCAGGAATTTACAAACATTTTCCACAGATCAATATTGGTATTGATTATTCATTGTGAGTGAATCATGTGTCTTTGGTGATCCAGCCTGGCAGAGTAAGCAGCCAAAGGCTGCTGCAGTAAAAAAGAAAGAAGGAAGGAAAGAACAACAACATACATACACACACACATACATACATACATACATACATACAAAAAAACAAAAACCAACAACCCAGAAGGCAAGAGGGACCCAGCTCTTGCTGGGCTTGCTGCTGACAGCAATGCACTGACAGAAGGGAAGAAAGGAAGGAAAATGCAAAGGCAAGTAAAAGCATGGCGAGGAGGGGGCAGCAGAAAGAAAGATGACAAAGTCTCAACTGGCAAGTGTGTTCCTTCCAAGGCACCTTGGGAGACATGCAGTCCAGCCATCGCCATTCCAGGCACAGATGCAGTGGACCTTTTGATCAGGGAATAAGAAGTGACTCATGTTTCTGGTATCTGCTACGTAACAACATTGGGGGAATTCCTTGGCTCACTGACAGCAAAGGAGGAAAGCCGAATCAATGAGGTAACAGTAGATTGCTTTCTACTGCCTTCCTAGGAATACACAGTCATCCTGGATGTCTTTAGCATCTCACCGCTTCTGAAGATTTAAATGGATCAACATCATTTACAAAGTGAGTAAATACAAAGCCTTTCATAATTTGCTTGCCAGCTAATGCAAAACTGTATTTTTTAGACTTGGAGAAAATCAGATCGTTGTGGCATTTGGTGTACATATACATGTGGAGAACAGCCGAGGGGGGTGGGGAGCAGCTAATTGCTGGTTATGTTTTAAAAGGGATTATGAAAAAAGACAGAGAAACGATCACAAGAAAACAGTCTGGATCACAGCCAAAATCAAAGATGAGCAAGGCTGGAGTGCCTGAGACGGCACCAGCTGTTTCTGACAGCTCTTGGATGGGGTTTCTTGGTATTTCCTATGGATGGCAAAGCCCCTGGAACCAGGGAGATTTCTAGAAAGGAGCATGGTGTCAAGAACTGGAGCTGGGAGAAGATGGCTAAGTAATGCCGAAAACTCTTTTTGGAGCCTCAAGCAAATTCAGAGAGCAAGAGAGCACAAAAGATAAGAGTCTTAAAAATTAACCATTCAACAACAGAAGTAGACATTTTTCCATCTCCTGAAGACACCATGCCTTTTCAATACAGGAAGGCTGGATTAGTTACCTTCACTTTTGATAAAGGATCTAGGAAGCCTAGACATACTTTCTGTACCAGCTGGACTGACTGTATAAATTCTTCCTGGAATCAAAAGGGGGGGAAATACTCCAAATGCTTCCCCAAGCAGGGAACTGCAATACTGTTGTTCTGCATACAGACAGAAAAAATAAGCTTTCTGATGGAATGTGAACTGGCTATCTTCCTTCCAGTCTCTGTTCAACATGGCCATTTCAGAGCAGGACAAAGTAAGTCTCTTCTTCAAGGTCTTAGCCTCTCTTCATCATGGCTGTATTTTATCCCATCAAACTCTGTGGTGGCTCAGAAGAAACAGTGTTGTCTATGCAAGCAGGAATCTTTGGGGACATGGGTGAGGGTTAAGGCGGCAGCAGCATCAACTAATACAATAGACTTTTGAACATTTCATTCTTGAACCATCTTCCAAAAGCTGTATATGTGGCATTGTGTATGAAAAGAAAGAGAGCACAAGATAAGCAAAAAGCAGGCAGGTAAAATGCTTGGGCATTTCCGTAGTCATTATCAGCATAACTAGTCTGGTTGTAAGCTCCATGCTGTGGAGTGCCTGCACAGACCTGATTGGCATGTTAAACCGAGAGTGCTTCAGTAGCATACTAACCAAGTTATGATAAACCCAGGCAATCAGCAAGTGGTAATCTTCCCCGCTCTAATGTGTCAGAGGCAGACTCACAGCTACCGGTACTTTGTTCCTTTGTTAGCCTCTTCTGCATTGAGATTTTTGCTTTCCTGATTTTTAAAAAAGACTGGAAGAGAAGGTTGTACAGTGGTACCTCGGGTTACAAACGCTTTGGGTTACAAACTCTGCTAACCTGGAAGTAGTTACCTTGGGTTACGAACTTTGCCCCAGTATGAGAACAGAAATCGCATGGCGGTGGCGCGGCGGCAGCAGGAGGCCCCCATTAGCAAAAGCGCACCTCATGTTAAGAACAGTTTCAGGTTAAGAATGGACCTCCAGAACAAATTAAGTTCGTAACCTGAGGTACCACTGTACTTCCAATAGCTATAATGAAAACAAACAAGCTCTCAGAACAGGTGCAGCAGACAAAGCATGACAACAATATCCAAAAGAGACCTTTGCAGTGTTGGAAGTCAAGCCCAAGTTTGTTCATTGTTTTATGTCCCACCTTCCCCCTAGTACAGGACCCAAGGTGGTTCACAACATGAATTTAAACAAATACAACGAAAACCACACTAATCAATATAATATTTTTTTTTACAAAGTTAGTCTATTAAAACAGCAGTGAATCCAAACACTTAAAAACATTTTAAAATGTAACAGCAAAAAACAAATAAACAAAACCATACAACACCCTGCCACAACAGCCAGTTAGTAGAAAAAGTCCTCTCTAAACAAAAAAGTCTTTACCGGCCGGCAACAGGAAAGCAGAGAGGTGGCCAGCCTAATCTCCCATGGAAGTGAGTTCCACAGTTTAGGAGCAGCCATTGAAAAGGTCCTCTCTTGTATCCTCACCAAATGTGCCCATGAAGGTGGCGGGACCAAGAAAAAGCTCAGAAAATCTTAAAGCTTAGGCAAGCTCATATAGGGAGAAACAGTCCTTCAGATAACATGGACCCAAGCTGTATAGGGGTTTGTAGGTCATAACCAGCACTTCTAATTGTGCCAGAAACAGACCATTTGCCAGTGGAGCTGTTGTAGCAAGGAGTTTTTGTTCTCCTTGTAACTGGCTCTAATCAGCAATGAAGTCATAGCATCTTGGACCCACTAAAGTTTCTGAACTCTTTCCAAAGGCAGCCCCACATACAGCACACTATAGCATAGCTGTCAACTTTTCCCTTTTCTTGCGAGGAATCCTATTTGGAATAAGGGAATTTCCCTTAAAAATAGGGAAACGTTGACAGCTATGCACTATAGTGATATATATGGTGTGTAATTAAAACAGATATCACTGTCCCCAGATCAGACATCTCCAGGAACGGACACAGCCAACACACTAATTATAAATGTGCAAAAGTTAAGCACTTTTCTGTTCATTTCAATGTGAGAACTTATATCTCTCATTAAAGTCAATTAAACTTAGAAGTGCTTGACTTCAGCTGAATTGTAATGCTATTTTTTTCACAGAATAAGATCAAAACAAAAAAAAAAATTCCTTCCAGTAGCACCTTAAAGACCAACTAAGTTAGTTCTTGGTATGAGCTTTCGTGTGCATGCACACTTCTTCAGATACACTTCAGATACATGCACACGAAAGCTCATACCAAGAACTAACTTAGTTGGTCTTTAAGGTGCTACTGGAAGGAAAAAAATTTTTTTGTTTTGACTATGGCAGACCAACACGGCTACCTATCTGTAACTAGAATAAGATCAAACATATTTACTTATTTATTTGTTAAATTGGTATCCTGTATTTCCACCAATTGCTGCTTAAGGTGACCTGCATAGTCCATCATCGATGGCCAGAAGTCAGCTGGTATAGAAATATATGACTTGACAGAAACAGAGAGTATGCACTGTTAGATAAATCTACTTTCCACAATTGGTCAACACAAAATTTATAAATGATCCCTCTAAAATGATCTCTTTATAGCATAGTTGTGAAAAGAATGACATTAAATATGCACCAAAGCCGAGACTGCATCTCATTTATCTCAACTGCAGTATGGACACTGGTATGGATTCACTGAGTGTTGTTGGATGTGCATTTATCACACCAAAAGCCACATCTTTTTATTTGCTTTTTCTTCTGTCTTTCATTACCTTGACGTATCACGCAGTTGAATTTGGTTTCATGAAAATCTGAATATTTATGACTGGATGAGACAATTATTTGCATTGGTTAGGAGAGTTTGAAATGTTTGCCCATCTGGTTTTCAACATTCTTCTGCCATTAGTAATCACAGTTAATGATCTTCATTTTGAAATCTGAAAGGGCAATTGCATCCTGTTGATCCTGTTAGATCACGATGTGTTTGTAATTTGTCTGGGGGAACTAGTATGAGTTGGAGGAGCTATTCTAGCAAACTACCACACATTTCTGTCAGGAAAATCAAATAGGATTATGTTGAATAACTGTTCATCTCCTCCCATTCCCATCCAAGTGTTTCTACCTGGTCCCCCCACCCTGTTCCATACAAGAAGAAGAAGAAGAAGAGTTTTGGATTTGATATACCGCTTTATCACTACCTGGAGGAGTCTCAAAGTGGCTAACATTTTCCTTTCCCTTCCTCCTTCCTCCCCCACAACAAACACTCTGTGAGGTGAGTGGGGCTGAGAGACTTCAGAGAAGTGTGACTAGCCCAAGGTCACCCAGCAGCTGCATGTGGAGGAGCGGAGACACGAACCCGGTTCCCCAGATTATGAGTCTACCGCTCCTAACCACTACACCACACTGGCTCTCACCACACAAGGGACTAGATGAAACCTTGGAGAAATTCTGGAGTGCAGTGTCACTTATTTATGTAATCACATCAAGTGCTACATGTTTTTCATCTCACTCAGGCTATGCAGTACTGTTGCCTCCCCAGTTTGGTTATGGTGGATATCAGATGCAAGATACTTGGAGTTGAACCCAGACAAGTTTGAAGTTGTGATGGTTGGCACAAATCTTGTGACTTGGAAGGGAATAGTCTTAAGAACGCTTGTGCTCCTACTCACCACATTCTAAAAACAAACATTATTTTCAAAAACTGTCAACTGTAATTTGTCCTATAATCATTTTAAAAAGAGGTTTGTTCCCTTCATCAACAATAGTTTGATTTCCTTTGTTTCAAACTAGCATCTTCTATGTACCATTTCCCACAATTTCTGAACTAATCTAATCTAAATGGGATTTTTGTGATCTGCTATTCAGCTTTGAAGCAATCCCATTTTTGCTCCATTCACCCTGCACACCCAACATAGATGGCTTTAAGCCCTTCTGTTTAACAGCACTGAATGCTTCTGAAACTGAAACTGTATCTAGGAGTCCAGGATTCAAAAGCTACCAGATGTTTGTTTCAGAAATTACTCTGTCTTCTAAGAAGGCTACACATTTTGCCTTTGCTTAGCACCATGAACATTCCAGAGGCCAAAGAAACCTGTGCTTGAAAACCACATAGATGTTCCTCCTGTGCAAGTCAATACATTTATGAAGGTAGCAATCCAAAATAGGTTTTTTAGAATGCTTAGGCAGCAGTCTTTTGCACACTTACTTGTAAGGCCAAATGATCTCAGTGAGACTTACTTTCAAGTATATATGCACAGGATTACAGTTAGTGTACATAAATCTTACCTCAACAAGCCATTGAGACAAAGCTGTGGCAACAGCATGGCACTGCTCAGTTGAGGAGAGGAACTCTTCTTACCCCTTTTTGAAGGTGGTGGAAGTTCTTCCCTTTCATCACCTGTACAAATAAAAAGGAGATCAGTGACATTATTCTGAATAATTGGAATTTGCCATGAATTAGCATTACCCTGATATCCCTTGGTGCTAGTGTCGGTCATCTTCCACCCTGAATACTCCTTGACCTTTACTTGGGTGGTTTTCTTTAGTCTTTCTGTTTTTCTTTATTTGGTTTTTCCAGCATCTGCCTAAGAGGCAGTGCTTTTTTTCTTCCTAAAAAAATGTTTAGGGGTACTCTCATTTTCCTACTCATATTGAAATACTGCCCCTCAATGAGGCCAAACTTTGATTCACAAAATGTTTAGGGGTATGCGTACCCCTGCGTACCCCCAGAAAAAAGCACTGCTGAGAGGTATTAATATTAACAAAAATAGCTTCCAGATGGGTAGATGTAGCCTGTAGCTTTAGCAGGAAAATCAACAAAAAGTATTTTTGTTATAGTATAATAATATAATTTGTTAGGTTTTTAAAGTTTATTTTTATTAGTTTTCAAGAATCACAATTTAATAATATATCCAACTAAAGGCAGGGCATAGAAAAACTAAGCATATTAAATAATAACACCCAATCTAAGATCATGATATTCATATTTCTCTAGATGGAATAGGAAGAGAAACCTAAGCCTGAAACCAAACTTGCTAGTTTTCAAGGTGTCACAAGATTCTTCATCAATTTTACAAAAACAGCTTTTCTTTTTTCTGATTTTGAACACATAACTACTTAATTTGTAATCCTTTCCAGTAGTTTCTTTTTAAATCTCCCTTCCTTTCATATTATGTGCACTGCAGCAAAGTTATCCATGTATATAACAGGTATAATACATCTGGCTATATGGAAATTCAATTTTTTCCCCCCCAAAATTAAGCAGATCCTCCAAATGCAAATAACAGCTAGATTATCACAAGAGACAGAAGTGTGCATGCACTATAAACAGGTCAGGGTATGACATACGAAGTCCACAATGGGCCAAGGACAATATTTTAACATCAAAATGTTAAAGATGTTAACAGTGATTCAGGGGTTTAAGAAGACCCAAAGACTGTGTACTGGCATAGCAATTGGCAGTGGATTATTACTTCCAGTTGTCAGTTACTACAGTATTCCTCTGAATATCAGTTGCTGGGAGTCACAGATGGGGAGACCGCTGATAACCTCAGGTTCTGCTTGCAGGCTTCCCACAGGTATCTGGTTGGCCAGTGTGAAGAAGGATGCTCGACCTGATAGCACTTTGGCCCAGTCTAGCACGGTTCCTCCTATGTTCTTATGCCTTGGGGCTATAAAGCTGAAGAGAGGTGCACTCTAATGTCTGCCACCAGCTAGGAAACCAAGGACGGTTAGGGAGTTGCCTCTCAAGAAGAACATCATGGCAAGGGGTAGATCAGCAAGATCCTATTTATCAACCAGTGACAGAGCAGCTGATCCAGTAACTGCTTTCACCTTCTAATTATTTAATATTTTTACAGTGATTAGAAAAATTTAAAATGCTTTATAAGTATTATTTGCATTTCCCCCCTTGTATCTCATTATGATCCTGTTACTTTTCTCTGTGCTGGCTACCTATCACCTGCTTCATCAGCTTACAGCTATCAATCCCTTATAGTTTTCCAAATAAAACTACAAGGGGTATGTGCAGCCAGGGGTGCCATCTTGAATAAAATATGTAGAGGGGGGTAAGCCCTGCCCCACATAATCAATCGCCTGATGACGTGCACCCACACTATTTGAATGGAAATGCCCATCACCTTTGATGGGGAACCTGGCCCCTTCAGATATTTTATGGGGGAGGGGGGCAAAGGGACATCAGCTCCTAGGAGTTGGCTCCTATGTGTGCAGCTAACCCTGGATTTTTGATGCAGTTATCAAGGCAAGGCAACAAAAAAGTGGTATAGGAAAGAGGCAGGAAGTAGCATGAAGACATGACTGAAAGACAAAGCTGAAGCAGGAAGGGACAGTAGCTTCACTAATGGGGAGCCTGCTTGACCGGGGAAATCAGGTCCTTTCCCATTTCCCTAAAAGTCAGTGGAATGGCATTCTTTTCACTGACCTGCATGGAGGAAGGGAAAATTGCCACCTTGAGGAAGGAGAGAATAAATCTCAATGCACCTCAGACCCCTGCTAAAGACTAGTTTCTGGATCAGTTTCAGTCCTTCCAGTTATGAACCCACACCTTTCTGTTCCTTATCCTTTCCACTCAAAAGCTCCTCTGCTTTCAGTCTGTTAAACTTCCTCACCATGATGCTCTACTGTATATGGATGGAACAAGTTCCCCCTCTTTATATGCCAAGTCACTTTTCACTCTTCCGTCAGCAAAGTCACACATTTTCTGCTCTCTTTGCTACTAGGCTACCCACCTCTGCCTCTTCTATCTCTTTCTCCCTCATCCAGCCACTTGTCCTTCTTCCCCATGAAATGGGAAAGGCAGCCAAGAAGAGGAGCTCTGGAATCTTCATGTTGCAAAAATGCTGGCAAAGAGCAACTGCTATGGAAGCTTCTGTTGCCAATATTCCAATCTGCTTCTTCAAGGCTGCAACATGTCTCCCTGTTAAGTCAATCTGCACCCACAGGGAGTGGATTTTCCATTCACTCCTTTGCTCCCTTGATCTCTCCATTCAGACACAAGATGATCCCACAAGAGGCCCATCTGCAGCCTTATAAAACAAAAAAGTGTAGGTTGCAGAATGAGCAAAAATCTCTCCTCCAGGCTCCACCCCACAGCAGTTATGAGGCTTTCAGACCCAGCTGTTCCTGATAAGTCAGAAGCTATCTTCCCATGTTATGATGAACACACAAGAGGAGAAACAGGATTTCACCCACTGTCTTCCTCAATTCCACCTCTTAAACATGCCCCTAATATCTGAAAGAGATGGTGCACATACAAACTGCATGTGTGATCAGGAACACTGACTTTTTCAAGGTTCATGACTGAACAGACATAACTACACGGTGCCAAATGCATGTAGGAGTGAAGCAAGGGCAGCAGCCACATTCTTGCCCCTCTTTCTATTAATGTTTATTGTAACATACAGGGCCGTCTTAAGCATATCTGGCACCATGGTGCAAAGCTCCTTCCCGCCCCCCGCCCCAGTTTCCCAGAGTTGTCCACCTTTTTTTAGGGAGGACGGCGCTGCCGGCAGGGCTGGAGGAGGTGGGCAGCGGCTGGAGGGCGGCTCCTCTGGCGGAGAAGAGGTGGAGGCTGGACACAGTGCCTCCCAGCTCAGCTGGCAGCTTCGTGCCGCGGTGGCCATGACAGACGGAGGCTCCGGGTGCGGCATGGCAGAGGTGGGCGAGGGCAGCGAGCTGATGCCGGGAGGCACCGCATCCAGCCTCTGCCTCTTCCCTGGCGCCTTCCAGAACTTGGCGCCATGGCGCCCTGCACCACTAGCCTCTATGAGTAAGACGCCCCTGGTAACATATTAATAGGGTTCTGGTTGTGACATAGCCTTTAGTACTCTGTGCAAAACTGACATCGTATCATCACCTGACCAATGTTTAATTACAAATTATTGTATCCCAAGAGAACCTGGGAAATTATAAGTCTATGATTTGAGTCCATGTTGGCTATCACTTACACCAAACATGCAGGTTCACCCTGTGATAGGCTGTAAGGAGAGCTGGAATGTGTCTACCTGATGCTAGAAACAGAGCCTCCTTCAACCTGCTCCATATATTTGTATGCAGTACAGCAGCTACAAAGACATCCTTGTATGCTTCTGATCCTTATACCACAAGCATACTAGAGTTATGAGCCTGGCCTATAAAATCACATGGTGGTTTTAAGAAATTAAATTATTTCTTTATGTTATATTGAAAGTTACCATGGCCCCAGAGAGGCTAGAAAATGTGTTTATTTACAATTGGAAGCTAAGAGAAGCTGGGACTTTCCAAAAAGCACCAAGGAGGATTGAACAAGTCTTCAACAAAAACATAAGCAATAGAAGCTGCAGAGAAGCACCTGGGCTCTGTGCCAGCAAAAGGCATCTGCAACATACAACTGATGTACTCTATGGTGGGCTAGTCCAATAAAATATGCACAACTTTTAAGAGTCAAACATTTCCTTGTTTTAGCTTTGCATGCTGCAGTAAGGCGTGTGGAAGAAAATCTTGAAAAACTGGCAATAGCCTCGCTATCCATGTCCATTTCCCTTGCTTCACATTATAAGGCTTGAAGTAATCTATTTTTTGTGTATCCATTTTGCAATTTCAGCTCACATCTCTCCATAATGATAATTCCACCCCCAGGCACAAGAATCCAGAACTACCTTTACACTGAATGCACAATTCACACAATACAGTTGTTGTTTTTTATTTTTTGCTGTTCTCAGAGGATGGGACAACTTAAACAGCAAACCCTGACCACATCCTTAAACCCAATCCAGTTCCTTCAGGATAACTCAGCTGTGTGCAGGCCCAAGATGAGAGTCATGGAAATATTTAGCCATCTTAAAATATTCTAAACATTTGTACTCCACCTTGCGAAACAGAATCTTCACAAGGCAGCTTACAACCAGATTTTAAAACACAGCACAACAGTAATCTAACTAGAACTAAATGCAACCTACACAATGAGAACCAAGACTGCAGCAGAGGGAAGCAAAACCCTCAGCAGAGAAGACATGATGAATAGATAGATGCAGACCACAGAGTGTGTGGGTACCAGCAACATCCTATGAATGGCAAGAAAGGGAGGGGACAGCATGGCCACAGAAGAACCCCACTGGTACTCAACTCCTAGGATAACTCTTTGCAAACTGACAAGCAGCCAACCCCTCTTCATCCTTCCAGCTGTCCTGCATGTGAGACTGTCTAGGAGGCCACACTGAAAAGCCACGGCATCTGCCTTTGTCTTGCTGCATGCCCACATACTGAGGAGCCTGTTTGTGTCTAATCACAATTAGCACCATGCCCAATTCCATGCCCTGTGCTAATTCAAGAGGAAGAGCATGTCATTCCCTGCCAAGAATTACAGCTAATCGCCAAAGGCTCTGTGGTACGCCTGCTTTGCCTTTCATTAGGCTTTTGTTTCTAATGGCAAAGCTGGTGGTCTCCTTTTTGCTAGAAATCACCGTGGCATCACTGAAAAATGCCAGCACCATCTCAGATTGCCTAAGGACAAATGTAGTGCCTGTGAGTGATAGCAAATTCCCCACCACCGCTTAACACACAACAACAATAACAACAACAACAACAACACACACACACACAATATGCTCAACAGTCAACTCAGGGGTTCTGCCAAAATGTTCATATTACAGTCCTGCAGCCCAAATGTAATGTGAAACTGGCAGCTGCATTAAAGTCTCAGGAAAGTGCAACACAAGAATCAACTCTGTCCCTATATTTGCCCCTTTGAATTTGTTTGTACAGTATTGTTGTTGTTGTTTAGTCGTTTAGTCGTGTCCGACTCTTCATGACCCCATGGACCAGAGCACGCCAGGCACTTCTGTCTTCCACTGCCTCCTGCAGTTTGGTCAGACTCATGTTTGTAGCTTCGAAGACACTATCCAACCATTGTACAGTATAGTTAAGAGCAAAAATTCAGAATAAATACTTCTGACAAAATAGAACACATTATAAATATACAAAAGGAGGGCAATGCAAATGAAACAGCCCATGCTCTTTGAATGACCCTTGAGGCCAGACACACACATACACCCCGCCAAGCAGTACAAAGACTGTTCCACTCATGAATTCTCAGTGCAGAAGAGTGGCCACTGGAGGGAGGGAGAGTCC
The DNA here is from genome assembly GCF_964270895.1 of Podarcis filfolensis. Classification (NCBI taxonomy): domain Eukaryota; kingdom Metazoa; phylum Chordata; class Lepidosauria; order Squamata; family Lacertidae; genus Podarcis; species Podarcis filfolensis. The sequence continues at coordinate 42,931,919 of NC_139611.1, forward strand.
TCCAACTACTCACATCTCCCATTAGGCCTAGGTATGGTAAGGAAGGACCTCCTCCACGTTGTTCTGTAATTGGAGCAATCCAGCACTGAGAGACACATTTGTCTGCCATAACTCACTAGGTCAGCTAATCTACTTTTTAAAATACCGTAGCTTTTTGGATGCACATTATGAAATACAGAGCCTGTGGTCATAACTCGAATAATGCCAAATATTTCAGAATGAAGATTCTTAAAAGTGTGCAAAAAGACCATCATAGCACTGGCAAAGTGAGTGCCACAAGTGATAGGGTCCTTCTGAATTTGCTCTGCACTAAAGAAACCCAATCTTGCAATAACTCCAGGAAACGTTGTGGAAGAGCAAATTAGATTGCTAAGGACATCACCCAAGTGTTATAAAAAGCTAGGATAAATGTGTTGTTCATTTATTTACATAATAGTAGTTTACTGCTAATTTTTTATGATGATGATAATTCATAATGTATTAGTAAATGTGCAATCGTACAACTGTTTGTTTGTTTGTTTTAATAAGTGGCATCTGTACAACACTTAACTTGTTTCCTGCTCAAACTTGAAATCCTTTCAAAACAGTGACACCCCCTTTTGCGAAAGATACAAAAAGTTTGAAAAGTAGCAAGTTCATCTTGGCTAAAACTGCTCCCCCAACACACACTCCACAAAACCTGGGAATCTGGCTAACTGCTTCGCCTCCACCCCTTGCTCATTCTGTGATGTCTGAACTAAGTATGAAATAAGAATGCAGCAGATTCAAGCCAACTGCAAATCCAATAGGGGGAGGGTAGTGGTGATGAAGAATGCACCACAGCCCCTTGGGATAACATGGTGATTTTAAACTCCTGGCTTTTCTTCCATTTGGCTGTATCATTTATATTCCCTGACCCAGCAAAAGCAGTTGGTTCTGCAGTCTGATTAAAGGAACTGGGCATTTGATCTGTAATTGTTTTTCAATGGCTGTATCTTCTTCTGTGTTATTGCTTTACACGGCTTGCCTTTGTACAATATTGAAAATCAATAAAAGTACAAAAATGTATTTTTTTCCCTCCTCTTAAAAGTGAAACAATCTTGTTAAGATTCTGCTGCAGACACTTTGCAATGGTAGTACCCCCTTTTTAAAATAGCACTTCAAGGAGCAAGCCTGGCAATCCCAGACAGTATGGAAACAGCCATGGCACAAATGCCCTTAGTCATGGCATTCAATCCAATCTGAGAACAGTCTTTGGACTGAAGCCTGTCATGGCTCAGGGCTCAACCACACTTCCACTTGCCCCAGGCCTAGAAAGCATTGGTCCGAAGGGTTTTCTACTTGACCTGCGCCTTCTAGGCATGGGTCCAATCAGTTTTGGTTGGCCCATTGCTTTCCCCAGGAAAGCCTGCTCTTTACCGCTGAATCGGTACAAGTGGAAGTGTGGCAGGACCAATGGAAGTGTGCATAGGATACATCAACTAGCTAAATCCAAGGTAGGTATCTGAGAGGCTCATCTCCCTACTATGTTCATGGCATTCCCAATGTCATTGCCAGCCACTTGCGGGAAAGCCAAAGTGTTTCAAGGTTTTAGAGACCTGAGGCCAAGAACTGCTGCAGCTTGGTGCCACAGCCCCCCAACTGTACTTACAGTATTTAAGAAGGGCCAGCACTTGTTTGCTCATAGGGTGTTTTGACTGCAAATATGTGCGTACTGTTGGAAGCTAATATGACAACTGCTCCTATCTGAATGGCCAAATACTGTTTCGATAGAGAAGTTTCAGTACAACTTTCTAGAAACCATCAACATGCTTTGAGACCAAAACTAGTGCTTTTGCTCAAAATGCAGGAATTTCCAATGAATATTATTCTGAACATTTTAAATTTTCACTTCCTTTTTTGTTTAAGTAGAGAATTGAAGTGCAAAAGTCACCTCCCTCAGCTACATAATTTGCTCAGCTAAATTTGCTGCAAGCGTCACCAATGGCAGATTAAAAATATATATATAAATATGACAAGCAAACAAGAAGCCCAAACCCAAATTCAGTGGTTGGCTCCTCAGTTTCCTTGATAACTAGACCATCTACACTTCTCTCATCTGGCTTTAAGGGAACACGGGAAAGGGAATTTGGATTGTTTTCCTGTTCCCTCCCTATCCCCTTTTAATTGTCTATTATATTATAAACCTGAGAATATGGTCTAGGCTGTTTTCTTAATATCTGTACAGTGCCTTAATACCAGGGCAGGAAAGGGGGAGCAGTGCTGAAAGGAGTATCAATGGGGTGCCAATTTGATGGGGTCCTCAATTCCTATAAATGTGAAACCAAATGCTTCCTGGTGCTAAAAAGGCACCCCTTCCTCTTCCACTACTTACCACTTGTAGGCTTCAGCACCCACTTGCTCACCCAGCTTCCTGGAGGCCTGGCACATTGTGGGGCCTAGCTGGAAGCTGAGAGTGGCCAGCCGCCTCCTCATCCTGCTGCTATTGTTGCTGATGGAAGGTTCCAGAATAGCCAAACAGCTGCCTATCCTTGCTTTGGTCCCTTGAGGCCCTTAGAGGGTGTCCTTCAGGGGGCAGAGTCCCTTCATGGAACAAGGCACCAAGAGTCATTAATCAAGAATAAAAAACCCCACAAGTCCTGTTTCCTCAGAACTGAACAGAATAATTACCAAGTTGGTGTGGGGTGATGTGAGAGAGCGGCCATATTTCCCATCTGCTTAAGCAGCCTGAGGGAGGGACTCGAGGAGGAGGAAGGGTTAATGCGTACTATGGCAGGTGCCACTATTCTGTGTTAAGCCAAGCAGCCCAGAAGTTGGAGCCAGGCTGGAGCCAAGATAGCTGGCTCCCCAGCCTGGCCCACCAAGAGAACTGCCTCAGGAGGACAGAGAACTTCTCCCTCCTCAGAGAGCAGCTCTTGGACCTTGAAGGGGGAGGGAGCCTCTATTGGCTCTTCTCCTTCAACCCTCCTTCCCATTGGCTCCCTGGTATGTCTGTTTCAGATAAGAGGTGGCCCACTTACCTGGGCCTTGTTAGTTTGATTTACCCCTCCCTTGCTTGAATTCCTCAAATCCCAGCAGCCTTTTACAACAGCCTGACACAGATAACATGGCTGCAGTTATTTTATTCCTTTGATAAAGGTAAAGAGCAGCAAATCTGTATCTTTAATAACAAGGAAAGAAAGAAATGGCTTCTGCCTTATTCCTACTACTTCTCCTTGCTTTGAGCCAAACAGTCTCTTCTATCCTTCCTCCATGGTTTCTGCAGTTGGTGTGTACAGAGTTGTGTCTGGCCAAAGGCATTGTGTGTGTGTGTGTGTGTGTGTGTGTGTGTGTGTGTGTAGTTTTCTGAAATATTTAGGGATTTTTTAAATTTAAAAAAGTGTGGTCATTTGCAGTACCTAAATAAGAGAGAGCCCAATGGACAGTAGAGAAATAAATGAATGCCTACTAATACCAGGCCCCATCTTTCAAAATTTGAGGCAAAAGAGATATGAAATTGCCCTTTTAGCTAGGAATTAATTTAGCGGGGGATGTGTAACCTTACAATAGCTTTAATCTGGGTATATCTCAGAGAGATTTTTAAAGCTTACTTTGTCTACTAGGCCTGCAGGCTGAGCCAATCCGTGTTTACAGTACTTGGAATGAGTAATGAGAACAATGAGACTTGCTCCCAAGTGTGCACTGGATTGCAACTTTACTGCACAATTTGGGCCCTGAGTCTTCCTCCCACCCCACCTAACCATCCCAATTCACACTGTTATTTCCTAAGGATTTCTCACAAGATCCAGACATTCCCTTATAAAGTGAAACAACTGAGACTGTTGGTAAGCTTCAAATCTGTCACTCAGCCAGGAAGCTTGCTGAGTTGATCCTGAGTCACTCACCACATCTTAGCCTAACCTACTTCACCAGGTTGTTGTGAGGGTAATATTATGTGGTGGGAGCCAACTACCACCCTAAGCTCACTGAAGTCGGTTAAAAAATGTAATAAACAATAACTGGGTTTCTCCAAAGCTTTCTTACTATAGGAATAAACATATAGGCCTCCCTTACAAGCCTGTTGTAAGGATTATTGCGACACTTTGAGCACTTAAGAGGAAAGCACTGTATAAAATCTGTCTGATTATATATTTTTATTTTAGTCAGGGAAAGATTTGTTGTTTATTCCTAAAACATTATTTTATTTATAATATGGTTTTAAATTATTATCTCGTTTACTTCATTGCTTAGAACTTCTTATAAATTTAATGCAGGACGGGCAGAAGTCCAATAAAGATAGATGAGTATTGCAGTTCCCCTTCTATCTTCCTCATTTGTTTTACTTAGATAGCAAAGACTGAAGCTCTGTCCCTCCTACTGACAGAAAAACTGAGAGATAAAAGGGGATTTAAATGCCTAGCAAGTCAATTGATTTGGGTGTTCCCAGCCACTATCCAGCTGCTGGGAATATAAATAGAGCTAAAGGACTAGAAAATGATAAATTGCTACATTTCATTTGCTATATTTTTCTGGTAAGAATTTTTTTTTTAGGGCTGTTTTCCAATTTCTGAGCCAAATCTCTCCTTTGGGTGCTCTAAAAGTGAGCTAAGCTTTGCTACTTAGGAGAGGAGCCCCTCCCCGCATCTGCATCTGAAGGCTCCCATAATTTGGCTCAGTCATGGGCTCTCCATGGGGTGGGGGTAAGTGTGTAGGCACAAAGAAAGGTCCCAAGAACCAAGATTACACTTTAAGGGCTTATTGGGGGTGCATGTGTGTGTGTGGAGAGAGAGAGATTCTGAAAAGAACACTCGGTTTTCACATGGATTGTTTAGAATTTCTGATGAAACTGCAGAAATGTCAATGCAGAGTAGGAACAGCCAATCAGAAAGCAGCTCTTTGACCTTTGCCCTTCTCTTCCTCAGCAGGACTGCTATTATCTTCAAGGGGGGAGAGCCCTCCTTGCCTCTTGTTATACCTTTTTTATGATCTAGGATTCTGAAGATAATAATGACTCCATGTTACATAAAACAGATACATTAATGTCACCAAGTCCCAAAAGTATGGAATCAACCCAACTCCTTCAGAAAGACTGGGGGGAGGGGAGTGATAGAAATTCAGAGAGCAGAGCCTTAATAAGGCCGAAAGAAGAGAGGTGCTGCCTTAGACCGCTTTTTCCTTCCTATTTGAAATGGGATATTTAAAGGGCCCTTTGGCTAAAGGAGATCAGAGTCTTGGCAAGATAACTGAGTATGACTGAATGCGCTGCCATCAAAGTGAACAAATCAAATGTGTGATTTTGATTCGTGCTGTAGAGTGTTAGCCTATTACACTCACTTGCTACAGCCCCAGCTGCTAATGGGGGAGAGGGGGAGGACATACCCAGGCACCCATCTTTCATCTGGGGGATGCTTCTCCCCAGGCTTGGCTCTTTGGTGACACGGCTTGTTTGGCCTCAGTAGAGTGTAGATTGTGATCCAGCCCTCCCCACACTAGAAACCCATTGGCTTCTCATTTGTTGGATGTCTGTATCCTGGTTTCTGGGGTCACAAGTAGAAGAGAATATATGTTGTGGCAGCAAATCCCACTAATTTTTTTACATGAGGAGCTAGTGCTGCCTCTTGATACTGGCTGAGATAGAGAGCCTGATCGACCAGCAGTGTATTTTCCAATGTATCCTGCCATGCTACATCTTGAGAGGACAAAGGAAACAAGAAGCAGTCTTTGTGGTACTCCTGCATAAGGCCTCTTCCAGAGCCTGGAGATGACGTGTTCCTCTTGCCTTGTTTTTATGTACAAGTGTCTAAGAAGGAGCCCCCACCCGAAAGGCTCTTTTCCAACATAAATTCTGCTTAAGGGTCCTCCCTTTTCTATCTTAATTCAGTTATACTAAGCAGGTGGGAGTGTTATGTTCCATTCCTGTCTGAATTCCAAGCTAAATTCCAGACTAGCTTTGGTCATCTTGATAGATGTCTTGAACAGGGAACTGGATAGTGGGAATGCAACTACCTTGATTTTACTTACTGCATCTCTCAGTGGCATTTGACACCACTGATGACCATGGTATCTTTCTGTCTGAACTGTCAAGCCTGGGCTTAGGAGGCATAGTATTATTATGTCTCTAGTCCCTTCTTTAAGTTCAGTACCAAAACATAGTATTGGGGGATTTTTCCCCCCCGCCCTGTTGCCTCTGGTTTGTGGAGTGCCACAGGGTCCATCTTATTTCCTCTATTCTTCAACATTTATATGAAGCTCCTAGGAGAATTCATCCATCGGATTGGGCTTCAGTGTCACCAATAGGCAGATGGCAGACATCTCTACCTTTCTTTTCCACCTAAGAATCCCAGGGGAGGCTGTGAAACTATTGAAGAGCTGTCTGAATGCACTGCTGAGATAAATATGGAAGAAAACACTGAAACTTAATATGGAAAAGACAGTGGTTCTATGGGTTGAGAAGTCAGCCAGTCTGGATAGTGATGTGAAACTGGTCATGGATAAAGTTACATGAAAATGGGGGAGGGGCAACTTGAATAAAAGATGGGGGAAGGTAAGCCCTGCCCCGTTTAATCGATCACATGATGTTGTGCATGCACACAATTTGAATGGCAATGCCCATCAACTTTGGGAGCCTCGCCCCCTCAATTTGGGGGGGGGGGAGCAAAGAGATCTCGGCCCCCAAGAGTTGGCTCCTATTCATGAAAATTGCATTGATTGCCAGTAAGTTTCTGTGCTCAATTGAAAGTGCTGACCAGGAATCCAGCTATCTAAAGTAGTACCATCATCCATATAATCCTGCCCATAAACTAATATCTGGGGTGTATGGGGTGTTTGTTAGCGGAGGGGTAGTACCTCTGGTGAGGGACACATTGTGCTCCTTCTGTGGTAGTTTATACAGCTTTGGTCCCTAACCTGTACTCAGGTTTGACTTGTGACTGGCCTGCCAAACCAGGTGAGGATAGCCAGTATGTCTCAAACCCTTGATGAGTTAGGAATTTCCCCTGCATGTGAAGAACAGCTCTGGTGGATTGAGCATACTAGACCAATAGTGGGTCCAACAATCAAGAAGGCAGCAACTGTACATGCTGTAGAGGAAAAAAATCTGTACCCACTGCCTTGTGGGACATCTTTGGGAGAAGAAAAGGCTAAGGCAGAGCCTTCCAAACTGTGTGTCATGACATGTTAGCGTGCTGGCTGCAGTGTGTAGGTGTGCCACGTGAATGCTCCCCATGCTCCTCCCAGGGCTGGAAAGGTATTAGATTAACTTCTGGTTTGCTAGCAAAACTGAATTACTGTGTCATGAAATGATGCATGTCTAAAAAGTGTGTCACCAACATAAAAAGTTTGGAAAGCTCTGGGCTTAAGGAATAAACACTACACAAATCTTGTATCCTCCTTCCGGCAACTTCTGCAGCCAAGCTGGTGCCAAATGTATTGCTCTGATTTTATTTGGACGACATCTGCAAGGCCAAGAGGGGGGTCTTTTCATCTGGGCAGCCCAGGACCTCCATATACACTGCCCAGTCTTGCTTCCCGGAGAGGTCACTTCAGTGCTGCAAGGGGCAGGCCTTGGTAATATGGTGCCCTGTGTGAGGCAAAAATTTGACACCCCCCACAGCCCTCACACTACTTTCCCAAAAGCCGAGTAAGCAAGGTGCTGGACTTTGTGAGTGCTCTGGCAGGGTCCTAGAGCCCTCCTGCCTCCTTCCCAAAGCTGGGCGAGCAATAACTAGGCTTTGGCAAGGAGGCAGGAAAGTGTTGTCCTGGCTCAGCACCCTGTGTGGGAAAACTAGTTGTGCTGCCCAAAATCCACCTCTGATGCTGCTAATGCAGAAAAACAACAACACTGGAGGCAGCAGTTATGAGTTACTGGTCCCTGCAGCCACAGCGATTTGACTTCGCCTTCAGAGGCACTCTCTGTTGTTTCTCGAGACAGATGGATGACAACCCAACTAATATCTGTTTCAGGGGTCTTTCTTGAGAGCTTGCCATTAAGTTGACAGATACAAGAGGAAGGGCTCCTTACTGGCTATCCCCCAAATTTAGAACTTCTAACTGATATACATCTTGCACCTTCACTACAGGCCTTTTGGCAGGCCTGAAATTCTCTTCACTGCTGCATTTACCTAAGACCCAAAATAGTTGTGTATTTCAGAACAGCAAGTTCAGAATAATTTGTACCCTTCTCTAACGTGACCACTATATCTCCACCCGTGTCTCCTTCTTTATATGTATCTCATTTTGTAAAGTGTGGCTGTAAAAATTGGCTTTAAAATATTTTAAATAAATAAAATGCTGCAACATGGTGCCCAGGTCAACATGATACTGATCTGACAGGCAGCATGAAACCCTGCCTGCGGGCATTTGTAAAGCTAGAAGAGGAAGGGATCTATTATTAATGGCAGAAAGTGAGGTGAAATCAGGGCAGGGAAATAACACGAGCCATGATTAGTGCACATTATTGAAGAGGCCCAGGAGTTGTTACCTTTTGGATACACAGAAGCCACAGGGAAAGTGTCAGGCTGCAAGATCCACCACAACTCTTTCCTATTTGCTGATTAATAACACTCATTAATTAGAAGAGCACATAATGGGATTGCTAATTGCAGCTGATGGAAGTCCCATCTTTGCTAGAAACATTCTGGATTTGGCGGATCATATAATCTCCTTGTCTTTGATTTCATCTGTAGCAAAAGAAAAATGCAGAGAAAGGGAGGCAGAGGCGGGGAGTCAGAGGAAAACCCCAAGGATAAATGTAATGGATGGCAAAGTCTCTTTGAACTTATGTATACAAACCAGCCCAGCTACTATCCTCAACATCCTCCTGAAGGCCAGAAAGCCATAAAAATTTCCAGAGTTTGAGCAGTCATGAGAGGCATCAAGTGCAGGACAAACTCTTATTGTAATGCTTCAGGAAGAAAGAGAGAAAAATCCTCATCCTGAGCACACAGCCCCAATTATAAAGCAGGCTCATGCTGGCCTTGTAAAAATCTGTTTATTTATGTATATTATATAGGCTGAGCAAGTGATTACTAGTGTGACATTATGAGACTCTTGGGGACTCAAGATAACCCGAGTACTAGGAGCCAGCTCTGACTTTGGGTGGCACACAGATAGGTGTCAGCAATATCAGGAAGATCACATCCCAAAATCCAAAATAGTCAAAGCTAAGTGGCTTCTGCTTAAGTCTCCAGCACATCCCAAGACCAGATCCAACTAGATTCAGTCACCACCACCACTTAGGTGGGACTTTTAAGACAAAAAGGTAGACAGTTGCCCTCTGCAACCACCCATCAACCTCTCCCAGTGGCATAATAGGTCAGTGCATCTGGCTGTTAAGCAGAAGTTTGGTGGTTCAAACCCACCCAGGGGCAGCTGCACGCAGGATTCCTGCACTGCAGTGGGTTGGACTAGATGACCCTTGGGATCTCTTATCAACTCGACAATTATATGATTCTAACTCTAAGGTGATATCAAAGCCTATGGGTGTGGATGGGTGTGTCATTTTTCACAATGACGAGAAGCAGTAGCGTGACTCATACAACTGCATAATACAAATATAGACATGGTAAAAAAAAATCAACAGGGCATTGAGTTAGGTCAATTTTAAGTGCAAAATAAAATAAGGGAATGCAAATGTTTCCTTTGCTAATACTACTTTATTATTACATTTGTATACCACCCTTTACCCATAGGTATCAGGGTAATTCACAATATTAAATCACAATATAAAACCACAAAATACATAATCAAAATATAAACAAAAACAACCCAATAACAGTAGTTTTCTTAACTGTGTATCTCCCTAGAGGCATCCACTGCTTCTTTTGTTCCAAGGCACATGGAATCATAGAACTGTAGAGTTCGAATCATCTATTGTAGTCCAACCCACTGTTACAGGTGGCCCATACAGGATCAAACCCACAACATTGGCATTATCAGCACCGTGCTCTAACCAGCTGCCCCCTTGAGATCTCACAACGCCAGAGGTTAACAAGCCTCTGTGCATGGTTCCTGATATGGAAGGCAAAACTGGAGCAGCCCATAGTCAGTCTTTGCGCCACCACTGCCACCACCCCCGCCCCTCCACACATGCATGTCCCAGTAAGTACCATTGTAGCTCCCAGACATCCTAGAACTCTGTGAACATGCCAGGAGTATCTGAGAAAAACCTTCGTGTCCTGGGTGATGGCAATGACATGTCGTTAAGCAGACCTTCAAATCCCCTGAGCCAGATAAATGAAGGTGCTCTTTTATTAATGGAAGGGGAATGAGACAACAGTGCCAGGATAGCCTAAACCCTTCAAGAGTTCTACTGAGGGCTGGGGCTTTTCTTCCCATTCTCTCTGTCTGTCTGTCTCTCCACTCTAATCCTTTCTATTGGCTCGCCCAGTAACCTTACAGAAACTTCTCCTCTCAAGTGCCGCCTATTGAGCTCTGCTCTCAAATTGCCCCCAGAGCCCACTGGATATTCCTTCAGATGTCTAACAAGCGTCGAACACAACTGAGGTTTAGAGAGACACAGAAATCAATACTGCGGCTTCCACCAGTCACGCTGAGGGATTAGTCGTCCCAAGGAAAAGCACAGACAGTTGAATAAGAGAATCATGACTCCGAATAACCTAAGAGGTTTATGAAGCTCGAAGGCAGCCTCTGGCCTCCTTGATAACCTCCAGTTGGCCCAGAAAAAAAGGAGGCTGTGAAAACATTCACTTAGCTTCCTCCCCTTCTCTGTCAATGAGGGCAAGCTCTAGAGCTCTGGGGTCAACAACAGTGCACTAAGGCACCACCACAGAATGTCCAGGACACAATGACCATTTGCCGCACTGTTTGCGAGGAAGCACATAGCTCCCCCACCCCTCTCCAACTTGCTAACATTTAAGACGTCTAGTGGCAACTTCAGCTTGTGGTGCCAGCTTCAGGTCATTCTTCCATGACACAGTGTGTGTGCAGAAGGAAGGTGACAAGATGCCTGGGTCAGGCACTTCAGCCACACCTGTCCCACTTTGCAAGGAGAAATGCTGGCAAGCTTTTGGCATTCAGTTGAGACACCTGCTGATGCAAAAGATGACCACCGCCTCTATTGCAACATGACTTCTGCCTGTTGAGGGCTTCAGAACACAGGCTGTTGCCAGCCTTCATGGCTGCTTACACCTCACTGGAGGATGGGGAGGAGGTAATGAGACACACCTGAATCAGACACAGTTGGCTGCAAAGACTAGTTGCAAGTCGGGCCGGGGGTGGGTGTCCTCTGCGCCAAGATGCTGCAGTTTTCAATTAGTTATGTGATGCATAACTGGTGTAAAGTCTGGTGTACAGCCACCCAAGATGGGCAAGAAATTAAATGCAATTCCCATTTAAAGGTGAACTTACCTAATTCACACTTTCCTAAGCAATATGTGAATAGAAACATAGCTAGCCTTTGAAATTCACACTATTCTGAATTTTGCCATGCAGTTCTCCAGCCAAGGAATGTGTACCCAAATGCATATGCTATGCTAAAGTATGCATAAAAATGCATGTGGTGGTGAAAATAACGTACAAAATCCATTATACTATATTAGGGGAAAGTGCAGAAAGTGTATACTAGGGGAAGTGAAAACAAAGATGTGTATGTGAGGAGAAATTTGCATTAAACTGCTGGTGAATTTTGTGAGGACTTAAAAAAAATAACAATCTAATGTGAAGAACAGAATTTAAGATTGGAAAACTGGAAAACTGAGATAAGTCAACACTGACAGATTCACCCATTATTAACAGTCACCTTTATCAACCTGGTACTCTCGAAATGACTACAACTCCCTATGGTGGCTGGAGTTGTAGTTGAACAACTTCAGCAGGGCATCTGATTGGTGAAGGCTAGTGAAGTGGGTCGTGTTGGACTTAGACGATGGAGACTCAGGTTCAGTTTGCCACTAAGCCTAACCTTTACAGGTTTGTGGTGAGGATAAAATGGTGGGGTGTGTGAAGTTGAGGACAAACTGTGTGCCATTCTAAGCTCCTAGGAGTGGGGGAAACCCAACTGGAAAATCACTTTCTTAGATATATTCTCAATGTTGTTGCTTCTGGGTTTTGTTTTGTTTACATTTATTGGCATAGTAATAGACTACAAAGAAAGAACTTTCAGCAAATGAAAGAGGGTTGCAAGGGCAATGAGGCATATTGGTCAAGCTTTTAAGACCCCTGTACTCTAGCAAACCATCTGATAAATTTAAGAAGACAAGTGTTCCTCAGCACATGACAACCCAGTGTCACATGCTTCAAAACTTTGTGTTCCGCCCTTTGTGTTCAGTCCATTGTTCCAGCAAGCAAGGAGGAGTCTCTGTGGTGGACAGTTGGGCCCTGGGTGATGCCTTAGACCCAGACCACCTCCCAAGAAAGACTGGGAGGGTGCTAACATTTTTGAACTGATTTCCAATAGTTTGAAAGTGGACTTTGGGTGTGTAGCAGGGACAACAGACAGAGCATGTGGGCAGTTTTGCATCTTTGCCTTGCCGCATATCAGGCAAATCAAGTCCTAAGAGGCAGAAGAGGCTGCCTGCAGACCTTCTCCTCCTCCTCCTACCCCTCCATCATCCCCACCTGCTGCTCCTCCCTATCATAGGCAGCAATTTTATGGTCAGCATTACTAGCTGAAACCCTCCTTTGAACCAATCAAGAGGGAGACTGGCTCTCTGAGAGCAGCTGCAGCACTGCCTGACCCCCTCCGCCAGCAGCCACCATAAATCTGCCTCACCTGATGGGAGATGGGCTTTTTAGGATGTCTCCGGGTGCTTTGAGGTAGCACTTCTATGAACTCCATGCCACAATAAATAACGCTACCTGCAATATGTCTTTGGGAACGTGTCAGCAGCCGCTGTCCTGCCATGAATTTTTATTCTTTTGCCGTCTGGAAGATAGATTCCAGATACAGCATTTTCCCGCACTTAGTGTCAGATCTCTTTACCCCTTTGCCCCAGCAGAATGACAGGGACCACAAATAAAATAAAATAATAAAAAAGCAGTGTAGGAGAAATAGCTGGAGAGCAGAGGAAGAGCACGGCACAGCCTTCTCCTGCGGCTTCATGGATGACAACAGCACCCAAAAGGCAGCTACCATAGCTCCAGCAGAGAGGGAGGCATTTGGGGCCCTGAAGGGTGGAGCTGGCCTCCAAAGGCTATAAGCAGAGGACAAGGCGCTGACCCAAAGGCCTTGCAGATGTTACAGAAAGACAGAGAAAGAAGGGCTCAAAGGTCCTGCGATTATTGCCCTCTGTAAAATGACCTCATTTGGCAATCAGACATTAGCCAATAGCTGAGGCAGACAGGGACTACATGGAGTCCAGCTCATGATGCATGCTTGAAAAAGTCTTGTTCATTCTGTTGAACTAACCTTTGTCTCACTGACACTGAACAGTCACCATGGAAGGAACAGGAGGAGCTGGCCCAGATGGAAGGAAAGTTGCAGCCCCCAGCCCCTAAGTGATCAGAATAGCCTCCAATGCTGAACCTTCATCTTGGGCGAAACTTCTCATGTCAGGCACAGAAGCCCTGCCAGAAAAGACGCAGCAAATCCACTTTAATTAGCTGCCAAGTTCACTGGCAGAACAGGATCCTTCTTCACACCTCCTGCTTTTGTCCCACTACAGAACCCTGAAGTTGGGGGCAGACTATGAATGCACGGCAGGAACGTTGTGGCCTGCCTGGTCCGAGCTGACTTGTTCCCTTCCCCGCCCTTCATGGGGGCGGGGTGCAGTAGCTGCAACCCTAGAGCCTCAGTGGGGACCTGGCCTGCCTCCATCCCCACCACAAATGGTCCCTCCACCCCCGAGCTGCAGAATGAAAGTGGAGGTGATTTACAAGGTCGTTGACAAATGCCTGTATTGATCGGGTATTAAAGTGTCTTGTGATTAATACAGCCTTCGAAGTAATTAGTGCAGAAAATCTCTTATATCTCAACATGTTTAAATAATGTATCTGCGAACACCCAGGCCTCCTGTCAATCAGGCTGGCTCAGGCCAAACACCATATCACCTGATAACTCATTTGGAAACTGGGCTTCCTGCCTGCGGAGTAGCTTTCAAAAACAGTGGCTCTTGCCTAATTGCCCACAGTGACCTATATTTAGAGCGGTGGACTTCATTAGGGAGCAAGAGGGTGAGGGTGGAGAAGGCAACGCTCTCGTGCCCAGTATGCTGAACAATAGCAGCTGACCCCAGGAGGAGATCCAAAGGCATTGATGAGAGGCTGTGTGGGAACCCTGGGAGGCTGCATGTAAATGGCCCTGCCTGCCCCCAGCCAACCCTGTCGGAATGGCAGCCCCATTCAGTTCCTCCCTAGGTTTGTTTCCGGCCATGCAAAACTGGCCACTTTTAGCCCAGCAGGGAAGGGTCCAGCCTGCCTGCTAGGGCTGCCTCCTATCTTTGTTAAACTTCTGATCTTGGCAGTGCAATTTCCTTAATTACCAAGTGAACCACATGCTGGTGTGGAAGGCCTGCTTGGAATGCCCAGTGCATTAAGCCGAGGGAGAATTCATTATCCCTTAACACCAGCTGGAATGAATTGTGTGCCTGACACCTCGCCCAGCAGCTCAAGGCAGTGCAGAGCAGCTCTGCTGAATGAGAGAAGAACGGCTTTGGACATCTCATTCATTCTGCTTTACAATTACTCTGAACTACAGCAGCTTTCCAAAGCCAGGCACAACCCACACACTGCCACTGGCGTCTGCTATAATCGGTGGCCTCGGGGCTGGCTCAAGAGTTCAGAGACCCGCGGCAAAGTGGTCACCGTGGTTCACCCACACACCCCTCCCCTGCTGTGAGCTGAACTGGAGGCAGTGGAGGACAACAAAGAAAGGGGCGCAGAATATTCCTTGGGACTGACCAACACCCTAGGGCATTGTGGGAATTTTTAAATGGCAGCTACCTCATGTGGGGGCTTTGCCAGGGTATTGGTGTCAGGCAGCCACCTGGTGGTTTGGGGTATCGAGTGCCTGCCCCACATGAGCCATACACCCTATATAAGCAAGCGAACAGTCAGCATTGCAGTTAGCTTTATTCTCAAGGAATTTTACTCACAAATCACTTTGCCAGTCAGGAGCAGGAGTTCAGAGGACATGTTTTACCCTTTCCCCAAAACACTAAGTGCACACTAACACAGGTACACACTCAAGGGGATATACCAAAATGTAAGAAAAACAACAGCTATGCAAGCAAACAGGGGCTAGGCCACTGCTCTGCCTAGCTCAGCCTCTTGTTTTCAGCAGAACCCATGTTTACACTACAGGAAAGTTCACGTGGAGGAGAACATGATAGAGAAATCTGTTCTCTGTTGTTGGCCTCACAGCCTCTGGTAGTAAGACTCTAAGTAGCCTGACTCTGTATAAATAGACTGCTCTTCATAAATGTATCTAATCCTTTCTTCTTTTTCTTTTAACCATTTTAGTGGCCAGGAGTTCCACAGAGCAACTGGGGACATGGTGTCAGGAAGACTTTTGCCCTTGAGAGAAGCTGGGTTTGACTTCTCCCTGGTTTTCAAGGGAACAGATAAAGGCCACAGGTCATTGGCTGCCTCTTTGTCAGGTTTGCCTGTTCAGAGATGCCAATGGTGCATGTGGTTTTGCCCTGAAGCAGAAAGGAGGACCAGCCTCCAGCCAGTCATCTTTGTTTCTTTCAGAAGCCCCAATCGTTTCTCAGTTTTGGGGTTTGTTTGTGGTGGGCATTTCCCCATCTATTGACTTAACACCCTCCACTCAAGTATTTCATCATTTGGTTCTCTGAGAAAATCGTATTTAATCAACACAGGAGAGAAACTAGCATAATTATAGATGCTGGGATGCCATTACACTCGGAAGAAATTAAGCCTTGTCTTAAGCCATCCAGCGGCGCCTCTGATGAAAACAAGAAGATTTCATTACCCGTGGGGTTACAGAGAGGTTACTGGCCAGAGAGGACCAAATGCACCTTGCGGCAAGCGTTTTCTGACCCCAATGAGCCAGGAAAGAGATGGGGTGGGGGTGGGGGCAGAGGGACAGCATCAAAAACTAATCAGATTGCAGCCAGTAAATGAATCTTTTGTTGTTCTGAGAATGTGATGAATGATAGTGTAATAAAGAAAGGTTAATACACAGAGCTGTAACAACTGTAAATAACCAGACCCTTCCAAATCCCAGCCTCAGGTGCTCGCAGAGGAAACTCTAATTCCCAACCATTTATAAGAGGAATAAAATAGAAATACTTTGTGGTTCCTGGGGGCAACAGCAGCAGAATTCAGGGGAGGAGGGGCAGTCCAATGCAACCCAGGAGGACAGACACACCCGACTGCCTCCCACGTGGCCCAAACAGGCATGGCAGACAAAGACCCTCTCAAGTACTTGCACACCAGTGTGCAAGGGTGCACGCCTGTCTCTCCCAGCCTGACAACAGGATTTCATCCCCACTGATACAACCCCTTGAGTGCTCAGGAACCTGATTCAGCTACACAGTTGGCTGTGGTGCTGTTGTGTCCATGGAAAAGGCAACACGAAAGGAGTCAAATGAGACGGGATGCAACACTAGACTGTTAACTGCACGCCTAAGAGTCCTGCAGAGAGAATGACCTAGCATTGTCTTCTATTGGTACCTCAGGTGGGTGTGGAGCATCTCCCAAACTGTATCTATATGTTTCTCTGCTGCTAGTTCCTGCCCTGGAGGGATGCATTGTTTGGGGATGAGGCTCAGGTCTGCATCACCCGTTTGCTCTGAACATAGCACGGTACAAACACCCATGGAATAGGAGTAATTGATGAATAGTCCAACGTTTCTCCAGGGACACGGGTGGCGCTGTGGGTTAAACCACAGAGCCTAGGACTTGCTGATCAGAAGGTTGGCAGTTCGAATCCCTGTGACAGGGTGAGCTCCTGTTGCTCGGTCCCTGCTCCTGCCAACCTAACAGTTCGAAAGCAAGTCAAAATGCAAATAGATAAATAGGTACCGCTCCGGTGGGAAGGTAAATGGCGTTTCCGTGCGCTGCTCTGGTTTTGCCAGAAGCGGCTTAGTTGTGCTGGCCACATGACCCGGAAGCTGTACGCCGGCTCCCTCAGCCAATAAAGCGAGATGAGCGCCGCAACCCCAGAGTCGGCCACGACTGGACCTAATGGTCAGGGGTCCCTTTACCTTTACCTTTACCAACGTTTCTCCACTGGAATGGTTTCTACTTGATGTGCAAGTTTTTTGAGAGAGCAGATGAGCTACTGAAATATGTTCACAGGAGTTCTAAGAGGTCACGGGGAGAGTTCTCTGGCTCCAACCTGGTCCTGAGTCTGGGACAGCACTTCAAGGGCTCTTTGCCTGAGAAGACCTTATTGCCCCTCCCTCCCCTTACATTTATAATTTTGCTTGTGCTAAAAATACTTCTGAGGTTTGTCTAAGTAACTGAGAGGAAGGAGAGGTCCTTCCAGACCATCCTGCTGCTGACGATTAAGAAACCTCAAAGTAATTTTTGAAAATGTCAGCGTCTCATTTAGCAAAAGGATAAATAATGAA
Source organism: Podarcis filfolensis (assembly GCF_964270895.1). Taxonomy (NCBI): domain Eukaryota; kingdom Metazoa; phylum Chordata; class Lepidosauria; order Squamata; family Lacertidae; genus Podarcis; species Podarcis filfolensis. Next base: position 42,949,372 of record NC_139611.1, read on the forward strand.
TGACGCGTAATCACTGTCCTGCGCTGGCAGTACAACTTCGCGGTGTCATTAGTAAACTAACGGTATAATATCTTCGTGTCACAGTTTAATTATATCTTGTAATTAGTTTCAGCAATGGATTGCACAGAGTCAGGCCCCCTGAGCTAAACAAAAGGGTAATGGAACTTTCAGAGCCCCTGCAGAAATCAATTAGGAAAGTGGCTGAGGAAGGGAATGGGTCCTTTGCTGGGAGGTTGTGCCTGTAGCAGAATAAAATGCTGCAGGCCAAGGCCAAGGCACATCATGCACCTCTCCAAAGCACTGGCCCGAAGTGGCACTGGGCTTCTGACAGTCCCCGCCTGCAGGACCTGCCACCATGTGATCTACAGCCACTAAGAGGGGAGTACAATGAGAGCCTGCAGATGGAGCATGTCAAAGGAGGCCAATCTAATCCAGCATCCTGTTCTCACAGTGGCCAACCAGATGGCCCAGTTAGAAACTTGCAAGCAGGGCATGAATGCAACAGCAACACTCTCCCGACTTGTGATTCCCAGCAGCTGGTATTCAGAGGCATGCTGCTTTTAATTTATTCTGAGCACCAACATGTGCCATTGCTGCTATATGCCAAACTGGCCTCTAATGCACCTGAAGGGGAATGTGATTCCATACAGGGCAGCAAGCACACAGCCATCTGACAATGGTCAGACAGCATGTACATGCAGCCATTGATGGAACCATCATGCACAGGGGCTGCATGAATGATCCCAGAGACTTCTACAAACTCTAGCTTTTCCTGGCTAATAATTTTGCCTTTGGGTTTCAGCACTTCTCTAGGAAGATGCCCCTTTTGCCAAGGGTCTTTTCAGTTGGTAAGCAAATAGCGCAGATGTTACTATCTAGCTAAAGTAGTACAACCCCAGTTCTCATGCTAGTTGGTCATGCAACCCATTCAACATCTGAGATTGTGCTCCCAGTGCCCTCACTGGCAGAAGCTGGGCAGATATCCATGAGGAGCAAGGCCTTCCCAGTGGTGGTGCCAACCTTATGGGATAGCCTGCCCAGAGAGACCCACCTAACCCAAACATTGTATGCCTTTAGTACCAGGTAAAAAGTCAGCTCTGTGGGAAGGCATTTGGAATCAGCTGGACTTGTTCAGATCATTTTTGCTAGTTTGCTATTGACATTTTTTTTGCTACTGCTATTTCCGGATAATTTTGTTCACCACTTTCTCCTGTTGCTAAGTACTTTGCGGCTTTGCTGTCTTCTATTTTTGTCTTGCTTAATTTATATTTTTGATGTTTGGATGTTTTGTAATTTGTATGTTAGCTGCTTTGAGTTTATTTATAAAGATAAATGAGAAGATATATTTCAGTAAAATAAATATCCTGTCCCAAAATGGCCAAAATTGCCTATGTATTCTTTGAGAAACTTGTTGGAGTCTGCAGATTGTTGTTCATTGGTTTGTTTCAAAAATTTTAAAGCTTCATCAGCATTCAGACTGGAGTGGAAATAAAAGGAGAACCCAGCCTTTAAAGCAGCAGATGGGGAAAAAATAATGGAAACTTTTGTAAAAAAAAAGTTCTCAAAACAGCACAGGCATGGAGGAAGTGAAGATTATGCGGCTAGTCGTCAGTGACAGCACAGTCACTAGCCAATAGGTGCAGCGCACATAGTGATGGCTGTGCAAGCTGTAGGGGAACATGCACATCCTTCCAGGGGTAAAATAGTATGTGATGAGCACCATGAATCAGGATGAAAAATGCCATTTCCCAGCAATAGCTGAGCCGCCTTCTCCCCACCAATGAGTGTCTTGTCAGCTGCACCTTTACAGGGTGGTGGAAAAGCCCCTTGCCCCTGCCAAGCAAGAATCAGCCTGGCTGCCTCAGGTCTGCTGAAGCATGCTGGGATTCGAGTTCAAAGGCCTCCTTGAGTCTTCCTTGAAAGCGAGTCTAGTGGCCAATTGGCCTCTCTGTTTATACAGCAACTTACAGGTTAAATGAAAAGCTACTTGGAAAGCAGGCCTGGATCCTCCTATTGTGAGCCCTTCAGCAAATTTAACAAAAGGGGAGGGCGAGGAAGGGGGGAGCCCAGGCTGGAAAGTGGGGGAAGGGAAGAGTCCACTCCTCAGGCTGGTGTGTGGCAATCTGGCTGGTTGCTATGGAGACGTGATGACTTGTTCACATGGCAACATACCTTAGGCCTACTATTAGCATGATGAGAATGTCGTAGGTTGCGCTCCGGAGAACACCCTCAGTGCCGGCGCATGCAGGAGCGAGGCCAGATAGAGGAGGAGCCCGGGGAGGGGAGCAGAGGAGGATATGCTGATCCTCTTGCTGTCTCTGGAAGCAAAGGGACAGGTGATGCAGTAGCTGGGGCTTCCCAGGCTGCAGATACTTTCCACACCTCCACTGATGACACTGTATGCTAACCTGGCACCAGGTTTTGTGATAAGCATCCCTGTGCAGACTTCTCTCTGGGGCTTCCTTTGATTCCTGTTCCTGAGATTTCAGCAAAACAGGAAATTCATTTGCTGAGGAACGAGGGTGCTTTTTAGCCATTTCTGACAGTTCTGAAGGACCAAAGCACCCAAGAAGAGGCACACACTGCTGCGGTGTCTCTGGGATTTTAAGAATCCAGAAATTGCCACCTACTTGATGGCAGTGAAAAAAACAAGGGCTCAGCCCTTGCCTGTCACTGACATGTTGGACATGGAGGGGAGAGTGACTCTCTCCCAATCACATTGCACAAACAGTTGTTTACGAAGTGAGAGAAGACCTAGGAAGGAGAAGGACCCTCTTTGCCATCGCCTTGTGCTCGCTTGCCTTTTCAACAAACATGCAAATCCATCAGAGAGGACAATGTGCCTTCAGCCTACAAAGGCAGTCCTGTGCCTGATGATTGTAGGTGTGTGAAAACATCCACGGTGGCAAGCTGCTGAGAATCAGTCAAGTCCCCGCCCCCCAGGCCTTTCTGGCTTGGCATTCTTGTGCCAGAACGGCATCTCTCTTGCACAGAAATAATGAGGAGCAGGAGGCAGCAAGGAGCAGAGAATTTCCAGGTGCTGCAACAGGTGCCTAAGCAATCCCACCTCCCTCCCTCCTCCTGGCCTTCTTCGCCCTTATTTTCAAGTTTTACTCCATCATGGAGTTGCTGCTTAGCACCTTGTGTGCTTAGCCATTTAATTAAAGCAAATCCATGTCCACATGCCTTGACCAGTAGAGCCAGATCCTCATTGTCATGCCAGCTGCTCCAGGAGGGACGGAGCCCCGCGCATACTAATTGGGGGAAGGCAGTGATTCATCAGCCTCTGATACGGCTCCAGCATCTACAAGCACTTATGACATGTAATTGGTGGTGCATAAGCAAGCCGGGCCACATTAAAAACCCTACAGATAGTCAGAGATAAAAATTAATGACTTTTGCTTTGTGTAATCCTGCACGCATTGGTGGGGAAAGGGGGGAAAGGGGGGGGAATCTGGGATTAATGGGCAAATCTAAGCAGACACAAAGGAACAAAGGCTTCCCTCGCCCTTGTTTACATACCGAACAATAAGAAAACCCACAAGTGACAAGTTATGGGAAAGGCAAGTGCGAATTTTCGGCACGAGTGAGTTGGAAGACTACACGCAGTTCATTATGGATGCAGCATTTCCATACTCATTATCCTGAGCCCTTCTGGGACCAATGGCAGCTCTTTTTATTATTATGCCTTTCCTGCTAGAAGGGCGGAGGCGGCCAGTGGAGGGGGCTGTGTGATGCTGCCGGTGGCTGACTTTCAGCAAGGAGGAGTAGGGGCTCAGGGTTACAGGAGACCTCTGGCTGTAGTAGGGAAGGGATTCAGGGAAGAGTGACAAAGGCTGGGGAGGCAGGAGGTGCTTGGGAGGCCTACATGTCAGCTTGGAGGCTCCTCCAGGACCACTTTCATATTTTTGCAAAGGCCTTCCTGACTTCGTTCTCTGTATGGACTGCCCTATTCAGCTAAACTCTGCCTCCCAATGCAACTCACTCAAGGGGGAAGGGCTGTGACTCAGTGGCAGAGCATGCAGAAGGTGGTGCAGTCCCTCATGGCAGGGCCGAGAAAGACTCCTGCCTGAAACCCTGGAGAGCCAATGCTGCCAGTTGATGTAGACAATACTGAGCTAGAGGCACCACTATTCTGGCTTGTTATGAGGCAGCTTCCTGTGTTCCTGTGAACTGTTGGAGGTTTTCCTGGAAGACCCAGGAAGGACATCTCCTTGACTTCTGTTCCCACCATCCCTGGGCATCCCTGAGGCAACTTCGTCCTTGGAGAGAGATTCAGGGGTTGACTTGTTAAAATGCTGTTAGTAGCAGTTGTTAATATTTATTTTATGAATTATTGTTATTAGTACCCTGCCCATTTGACTGGGTTGCCTCAGCCACTCTAGGTGGCTTATTTATTAAATTTATATCACTGCTCTCCCACCCAAAGGGCTTTCTTTAGGTATCAGTTCCCATTCTCTGTGTCTCAAATAGTTCAGTCTCTGGCTAGGGGTAAGATGGCTGGATACAAAGGCATGTAAAGGAAGGCCCAAAAATGCCACCACATTGCTCCCCTTGCTTCCTTCCCTGCCACCCAACCCACAACTGCCTATTCGGGTAAAAAAAAAAGGGTGAAATGTCTTCAGGTTGAAAAGTAAATAAATAACAGACAGAGAAATGCCTTCTACGGTATGTGAACCTTGGGGTGAGCAGTATCACAAGGACACCAGTCTGTCTCTGTTTCCATCTGGGAAATGCCTAATGCCACCACCGTCATTATAATTTTTAATATATTTATGGGATTTACAATGTGCCTCTCATCAGAAATGATTCTCGGGCGAGTCACAACAATATAAGGTACCATTAAAAACATCAATAAATTTATTCATCATCTGGCTTCCAATATATTCAAACTGTCCAAAGGCCTGGAGGAAAAAGAACTGTCCTCACCTGGCACCAGATGAATCTCAAGGTGAGGGGAGAGAAGGAGCATGTTCCACTACCTGTTTGCCATTGCATGCCCCACCTTTTCACATAAATTTAGGGCTGCTTACAAACTTGGACGTGGGTGGCACTGTGGTCTAAACCACTGAGCCTAGGACTTGCCAATCGGAAGGTCGGCGGTTCGAATCCCCGCGACGGGGTGAGTTCCCATTGTTCAGTCTCAGCTCCTGCTCACCTAGCAGTTCGAAAGCACGTCTAAGTGCAAGTAGATAAATAGGTACCGCTCTGGCAGGAAGGTTAATGGTGTTTCTGTGCACTGCTCTGGTTCACCAGAAGCGGCTTAGTCATGCTGGCCACATGACCTGGAAAGTGTCTGCGGACAAACACTGGTTCCCTTGACCTATAGAGTGAGATGAGCGTGCAACCCTAGAGTCATCCACAACTGGACCTAATGGTCAGGGGTACCTTTACCTTTACAAACTTGAAACGCAAGAGAAACATCGTAAGAGTCATAAATAAGAATACAACCACAACACGACATAAAATAATATAGAACTGCACCATGTAGCTTTCACCCACTCTAACTTGGGCAACCAGAGCAAGGCCAGAGTGAGGCAAGGGGTAGAAGAAGCAACAATATCCAATCCCCACCAGGAAGCAGCTCAACTCATTGTTCCTAACACAGCTTGGCAGATGTCAGTTGACGTGCTGGGCATGCATACACCACTCTCCCCTTTTCTCTACACACCCAGCTTCCATGCCTTCAGCATACAGTGGTGAAGCTGAAGAGCCCTTCAGGAAAATGCTGCTTTACCTGCAAATGATTACTACTCATGCATTAGACACTTAGGTGTGGGCTTCCCTGTCTGGCAAGGGCAGAAATCAAGTGTAAAGAAAGGAGGAGCCTTCATGCACTAGGAGGACAAGCTTTATGGCTGGGACTGTTCTTGGAAGAAAAGCAGGAACTTGTCCCTGGAGCTGAGAAGCAAACAATGCTTTCCGTCATCCAGTTTCCCAGGAAAGGCTCCAGGGTAGAGCAACATCCCAGGCAGACCCCCGGACAGCCCAGGCTCCTAAGAGGTGCCACAGTCATGCCTGGAGGACAGAGGCTTCCTGAGTCTCCAAAGGCACCTCTGGCACACACAACTCCAAGACAATCAAACAGAGAGCAGAATGGCCTCTTGGAGCAGGGCAAGCAGCGAGTATTGCTCAGGTGAATGGAAGCCCTCAACCCTCCTCCAACATGCAGGCAAGGCTTATTCCAACTGCCTAGTACAAATAGCTTTGAGGCTTTTATGGCTTCCCTGATCCTTCACAAGCTCGGAGGCTGGGAAGGCAGGTGCTGGGACTCTGGAAAAAGAAATTCATTGATATTGGCAGGCAGCTGAGCAGAAAGTCAGAGCTATCAGTTGTGTTTAAGCACGATTGCCACCCCACCATATTTGCTCTGTGAGACTCTCCTTTCTCTGGGCCTGTGGCTTCTGTGAATTTCATCTGTTTTGCAGGGATGTTGGCTCAGGGCTGGTGCTAAGAGAAGGAGCCAGTGGCTGCAACCACTGGAAGCTTACAGAGTTCATTGACAACTGGGGCTCTTCCGTGCATCTCGCTAAAAGAGGATTAATTATGCTTTGCAGATTAAGAGGTCTTTGTATTCCACAAGGTTCTCGACCACACTGTCTGTGTTCAACAACCAAAAGTGACTCAGAGGCACTTCCCTTCATGAGCCATCCAAGGCCATACCCTCTTGTTGCAGAGGACCTATGCAGGCTTGAAAACTAATCAGAAATGGTCCCTATCACTTTTCAGCCCTGCCACACCTGTGCCCTCTGAGCCTTTTCCCTAACTACACACACACACACACACACACCCCTTCCACTTCTGGATAGAGATCAGACCAATCATTCTAAGGTTGTGTACACACCATTCATTTAAGCACACCCCTGCCCCCTCTGCAATCCTGGGAACCGTCACAGAGCTACAGTTCCCAGCACCCTTAACAAATTACAGTTCCCATTATTATTTGGGGGTGGGGGGAAGAAATATGCTTTAAGTGTATGGTGTGTTTGCAGCCTCTGCTTACCACCTGCAACCTATGAGCCATGATTAGTCTGTTTTGCAGGTGAAACTTGCAAAGGGCCTTGCTTGGGGGTGGCGGCGGTATCCTGCCTCTCCAAAATACATCCACACAAGAAGGATTACGTTTGCATGGAATCCAGCTCATCCTTTCCAGCCATGTTACTGTTCATGTTCCTTTTCTAATGAAGGGCAGGGGGACTTTGCAATGGAATCTGGCTTGCTCAGTTGTCAAGGCACAATTACTAGTTGTGAAGGGGACATCCTTGGCCACATGACCCGGAGAGCTGTCTGTAGACAAATGCCTGTTCCCTCAGCCTGAAAGCAGAGGTGAGCACCGTACCCCATAGATGCCTTTGATGGGATTTAACCGTCCAGGGGTCCTTTACCTTTTTTTACCTGCATATGCAATATAACATAAGAAAAGGGTATGGCTTCCTCTTCACAGTCTTCCACTATGCTATCACACCCATGCACAAACCTGCTATCTGATTGACACAAGGGCGCAGTTTTCAATTAATGTATATGGGTAGTGCCAGGAGACTAATGCACATTTGTAAATTCCAGAAATCAAGAGGATGGAAGCTATTCCATATACTGTAAATTAATAGTGAGTGAGTGAGTGTGTGTGTGCGCGCGCATGTGTGTGCGTGTGCTCTCCTTTACTCTTATCTTCTACAGGCAGTTTTTCAGACCTCCTCACAACCCTTGAGTCACAGTAGATAGCACAGGCATTCTTCAGAGTGGGGTGAGAGTGTGCAGGAACCACCTGCCTCAATGCTAGATCCAAAAGGAGAAAAGTTTTCAATGCATGTATATGGGTAGTGCCAGGAGACTAATGCACATTTGTAAATTCCAGAAATCAAGAGGATGGAAGCTATTCCATATACTGTAAATTAATAGTGAGTGAATGGGTGGGTGTGTGTATCCGTGCACGTGCTCTCCTTTACTCTTATCTTCTACAGGCCAGTTTTTTAGACCTCTGCACAACCCTTGAGTCACAGTAGATAGGACAGGCATTCTTCAGAGTGGGGTGAGAGTGTGCAGGAACCACCTGCCTCAATGCTAGATCCAAAAGGAGAATCCATAAAAAGAACCCTGCTGTATCAAGCAATCTTCTCCAGAACCTTTTCCAGCTCTGCAATATTCTTTTTGAGGTGAGACAATCAGAACTGTACCCAGTTGTGCCATACATTTGTATAACACTGTTGTGATATTGACAGTTTTATTTTCAATCCCTTTCTTAATGATTGCTAATGGGAATTCCCTTTTTTTTTACAGCTGCCACAAACTGAGGGTCCCTCCAGACAGGTGTTTTATTGTGGGTGTCTTCCGCAACATTTCATTGACACAATAATAGTGCATTCATTAGTGGTGGATTTATTCTGCTTTATTAGTTGTTCTGCAGTGCTTCCCCAAAGCTACCACATCGTTGTTGTATGGAGGGGTTGCAGTATAAAAAGTTATGGGATTTCAGCCAGACATTACAGGATATGCACTCATTGGAAATGAAACAGTATGACCACCCCAAAACTTTTGCAGGTGCAAATAGTATTGAAAGTGGGATCATACACAGCTGCCCTAATAGCAGCATGAGCATAACTCATATTGAGTGTTCAATACAGTGGACATTCCAGGGATGGGGGGTTGAGCCCATCTCTTATTTTAGCTATCCATTATGACCCCAAGGTCTTGTTGCTGGTCATCACTACCAGTTCAGTCCCCATGAGCATATCTGTGAAATTAGGATTTTTTGCTCCAATGTGCATCGCTTTATACTTGCTTACACTGAATTGCATTTGCCATTTTACTGCCCATTCACCTAGTTTGGAGAGATTCTTTCAGAGCTCTGAGCTTGCAAGCTAAACTTTGAAGACAGTATTATTCCACACACTTAAGTGCCTGAAAAGGGGGCACTTTGGTTGGCAGGCTGCAAAGTACGGTTGGCAGAGAGATGCACCCTTTCCGCGCACTCCAGAGCCAAGCTGCTCTTCAGAAAAAGACAAAGGGCTCAGCGGCCAAATGGGCTTGTACAATACAGCCTATCTAAGAAGACAACACAGTTCTGTCGATGGAAGCAATTGCTGCCGGCTGCATTAAGTGTTAACTGTCCAGGAATAGCTAAAAACAGCACGCTAAATGGTAATCACTAGGTAACGTCTCCGACAGATAGGAAGAGAGGGGGGGAAACCCTGGAGTAGCTATCTTTAAAGAGAACAAGCAGATCTGAGTAATCCAATTTAGGGGAGATAAGAGTGTGCTGGTAGCCCTGTCCTTTAACTGGACAAACGCCTTCGTTCAGGTGTCAACCCCAATCCTGGAGAGGTCACCACAATGGGCCTGCAGCCTAATATACTCCAGAATTGGCTGAGTGGATTTCCGAACAAACACGCTGGCCCAACAGAATTGATTTCCAACGGGCCGCATTGGTCCCTAACGTAATTATACTGCAGTGAGTCAGTTCATGGCAGGCCCTGCATTTAAAGCTCCTGGTCAGCCAAAAGAAGAGGTTAGTATCACAGCCTCCGCTTCAGCCGCTCCTCTCTGCACAGGGCTGTGCGGTCCTTGCTAATGGAAGCCTACAAGCAAATTGGGGTGGAGGAGAAGGGAACTTCCCTCTTGAGCCCCACTGAACCACCACTCTAAAAAGAGCACAATAGACAGCAAGGAAATGCACACACGTGCACACGGGTCACAGCAGACCTGGCTTGTTTCATTATACAGAGATGCTTCTAAAGGTGGAGGAGAATTTCATACTCTACCAGCGGAGCTATCCAGGCTTTCATTCAGTCCCCATTTGTCTCCCCCTCGGGAGAAAGGGTGAGATATAAATCTTAACAAAATAAACTTCTACATCATAGAATTGTTAATTTAGAAGGGATCTTCAAGCATCATCTAGTTCACCCCCCTACAATGCAGGACCTAATTTGCACCTTCCAGGCTAATACATGGATTGGGACGTAATTATTCTTTGGATGTTGCAGTTCTCTGATTTTTGCAGTACAATTCTCAGGTCGAAAAACATATCAAACCAACGTGTTAAAAAGGGCACAAAATATATTTTAGGATGAAATATATTTATAAATCTGTACATTGAGATAAAATGCATATGTAAATTAAAAAATTATGATAAAATCTAATTCACATTTAAATATGAATTGCAGGTGGGTACGAAGATGGGACAGAATTGGATTCATAAATGAAGACAGGTAAAAGTGACACAGACAAGATAGCCAACTGAGGCACCTCCGTCCATCATTAGCTGTGTCCTCAACACTAGCTAACCTAACACAGGGGCAAAACTAGACTTTATTTCACCCAGGTGAAAGACCCAGTTTGCCACACACCCCATGCGCATTTGTATACACTCACACACACAGGCTGGGAGCCTCAATGGCGTCCCTCTGGAGGTTTCACCCAATGTTGCCCTTACAGAGGCCTCTCAGCAAATAGAAGGTACTGCTGCTCTCCTCCCAACCCTGGGGAGGAAATGGAAGCGGCTGCCCACTGGGGTCTTCTGAGCTCTACATCCACCCAGTGCAATACAGAGCAGACCCCTTTCCCCTCCTTTGATTCCCACTTCAGATAAGGTTGATTTGATTCCCCACTTTGTTCCCAGTGCAGATCTTTATTTGCAGCTTGTTCTTGGGGTAGATCTTCAATCACCCCTTCTTCCTTGGCAGGGTGGTACCAATTTATGGTTTGCCTCAGGTGTCAAAATAACTTGGGCTGGCTCTGCCTGCCCTCCACTGCATATGGACAGTTGGCCCCCACCTTGCCACCTCTAGATGCTTCAGCTGCTGCCTTTCCCTTCTCAGAATTTCCCGGTGAAGAGGGAGGCTTGTTGGGGAAGCTAGGCCACTGGAATCTGCTCCTTCCCATGTTGCTGGCAGAGGGTGCAAAAAGAGGAAGGAGGAAGCCACAAACTTGCAAAATCCAACATGAATAAAAGGTATCCATACAGGTGCAATGTAGCTTCCCTCCCTAGTCTCCCAGGCCATCTTAGTCCACACACCCAGCCATGGAACAACTGAGAAAAGTTCTCAGATTCAGGGGAATTAATTGGTACACAATACAGTCAAAATATGGGTCAAGAGAAAGTGTGGATGAGCCCTGACACTGTGCCCTCCTTGTTCCAGCAGCCCACAGATGCTCCCTGGTCACTCAGCCTCGTTCCCTATTGCCCATCTTTCCCCCAAAGCTGGAGCAAGTAGGGCCAGGTCCCAACTACATTTTTCAGCCTCCAATTAGCAGGCTCCAATTCATCACCCCGAATATCTCCTGGCATCAGAGCTGGGATTTCTGTCCTCACGCCTGGTAAATCGGTCTTCATTTAAAATCTCCTCTCTTAGCCCTAAATGGAAATCAATTCTGCAAGTTTAGCAAATAGTTAATTACTCCACAAAGAGGATTGATTGGCCTTTGATCACCAGAAAGCTCTGTAGTGCTATTAGTCTCTTTCATCTGTGATTAAACCACAGAGAGAAAGAAACAAAAACTAAATTAGGCCTCTCCTGTTATCCTACAAATATTTAATGACGGGATTATCTCTGAGAGGTGTGAGTGTGGGGTGCACATTCCATGAGGAACAACTTCCAATTTCGCCTTGAACCCACAAGTGCCATCTTTAGGAAATGGGTGTCTCTGGGCAGCATTGAAACACCTTCCTCATTCTCTCCCTCTCTCTCTGCAGATCATGGATTTCCCAGCAGATCCTGAGGTCACCATCACTTTCATGAAGGTTGTTTCCTTTAGTTGGAGTTTGGCACTGCCTGCTTGATGTCCCATGGATGTACAACATTGCAAGTAGCTCACCTCCCAAGAGGCTGACTATTCTTACTTTGGGCGAGAGTCTGGTTCTGTCACAAACCACATATGTGCCATCCTTGCAACTATTGGTACACCTTGACTCAGCTTGGAATTTGGATGGTGGGGGGCAGGAATCAGAACATAACTTATTTTCCCCAAGCTTACCCCTGAGATTTGAATACTGTTGGGCTTCCAATTACTTTGTTGGGAGCACAATCCAAATGTCTCTCAAGTTTCTGTGAGCTCCCCACCACCAGCAGCCAAACAATGCCCTTTTCTGCTTTCCTGGCAGTAGCAGCAGTTGAGGGGGGGTGTCTCCCTGGCCCTCTCTGTAAGCTCTTACTCTCTCTCAGGCACCTTGAACATGGTAATGACACTTTCCCAGGAGCCAGGGGCATGACACTTTTGCAAGGCCCCTATGGGGTCTGTTTGCTTCATTAAGCTGTTTGCTTCATTAAGCAGCTGAGCATCACTCAGGTAATTGCGAACTTTGGCAACATCTCAACAATCTGAAGGAAAAGAAACAGGCCCTAAGTAAACAGTAGCCAAGAAAAGGTGACCGTAAGTGGCTGGAGGAGAGGCACACACAGCAGTAGCACCATCCCAGGGTTCAGTTTCCCACCCCCATGGCTGACTGAGAATTCTGCCCACCAGCGAAGCCAGGGAGCTCCCCCATCCCAGGCCAGGCATGAAAGGATACATCAAGGGAGAATCCACAGGGAGCCCAGCAAGTTAAAGTGGCAGGACACAACAACCACCCCCATTTCCTATGAGGGCTAGCTCTTCTCCATAATGTCCCAGCCATAGAGGGTACCACAGTCTTTGCTGAATGCAGGATAGCCCGGATTCCATGGTGCTCAACAGAACAGTCACAAGAGGTCCGTGTGGTCTCCTTTATTTTTGTTGTTGCAAATCTCTCTACTGCTGCACGCTCCAGGGGTATGCAAAGCCTGAAGTCTTACACAGACAGACAAGCACACTTTGTTTCTCTGATATGTGCACAGCTTCCTGATTGCTTGCTGGGCAATCGTCGTATGAGAAGGCCTCAACAAACTGTCAAGGAAGAGAGGTCTAATACTGGATATTAGACATCACTCAGGATGGCTCTATGGAACCCTCAAAGTCAGAGGAAGCCTACCCTCCGAATACCAAATATTGTGGGGCAACCACCAGGGAAGACACTCCCCCCCTTGCTTGTGAGCTTTCTGGCTGGTCTGAAGGACTTCCTTGTGGTACATGGACATGTTCCAGCCAACATGTCCTGAACTGTATCCATGTTGCTCTGAGAATTCAGACACTTCTCCTCCTCCTCAATAAACTTTCTCTGTGCTCAGGTGCCATCACATTCCTCATGCAAAAGGTACCAAAGAGGCTCCTGACATGCTTTGAACTCCCCCAAGGCGAGGCATCCTTGAGGGGCAAGCTGCACAGCCAGCAACAGCAGGCGCTAATTAGCCCAGATGTTCGATTGACTTGTTTTGTGTGTGTGTGTGGCTTTTCTTTTTTTTCCCTGGGTGTCTCATTTGCAGGATGTTCAATCACCTTCCCCTCTCTCTGATTCTGCAGTTGTGTGTGTTTCTATGTGACTGTCGGGTCTCAACACCTGTCAAACAGTGCCACAGTAAATTGGACGTGTCAGCCCCAAGGTGCTGGTGCCAAGGTGCGAATTAGACACAGTCTCTTGCAGCTGTTCTTCTGACCTCCTACTCTATTAGCGGGACATCTGTAGATGTCCAATCAAGGAAGCACCGGACCTGCAGCCTGTTCCCATTGATGCCAAGGAAGCAGGAGAGGGCGGGGGGCAAGGAGGCAGATTGCAAGGAGAGGCCAGGTGGCAAACACAGGCCAAGTGTCTCAAGGCACCTTCGTGGCTCGCCTTGAATTTCTGGAAGGCATCCTGGATGAGGGGGCTGTTCTGGGCTGGGCTGTAAGCCTTTTTGTGCAGCCCTAAGACAAGACCAAGTGTATGTGTGTGCAGAGGGAGCAGGGGTGGGGAAGCCTGAACTTCTTTCTGGCCATCAGAAGAGCAGTTTGATGGTTTTTCACCATTAAAAGGAATGACCTGCTCTGTAAGCCAGGCACATCCACTCTGGATCTTTCTCCCTTTTCCAATTAGCTGTTCTCGAAAAACTGGGTGCCAAGACTGATTGCCCTTGAGTGACACCCAGCAAAGGCCCCCTTGACTCTCAGCCAAATGCCCACCTGAGCCTTGGGACCTAGTGAAAGTTGGGAGCTGCCCCACACCGAGTCAGACCACCACTCCAGCTAGCTCAGACTTCTCCACACCTGGAGGGGTAGGGTGCCTTTTTCATCTTGGGGGCCACGTTCCCTTATGGGTCACAGTCCATGGACCAATGGCCAGGTGAAAAAGTAGGCAGAGCAATGGACATGTCGTACTATTTATTTATTTCATAAAGTTTACACACCACTTGATTGTAAAAAAACCCTCAAAGTGGTTTACGAAAGATAAAATGGTAAAATCAAAACAAACTTACAACCCTACTATAAAACATACATCGGTTTATATATTAAAACAGATTAAAATTACCTTAACTTTCTAAGCATCTGGGTAGGCTTGTCTAATCAGGAATGCTTTTAGTAGGTGCCAAAAAGGGTACAGTGAAGGTGCTTGCTTGATCTCAATAGGCAGGGAGTTCCAAAGCGTAGGCACTGCCATACTAAATGATTGGGTTCTTACAAACGTGGAATGGGAATTATGTGACACCTTCAGTAGTGCCAAGTCTGGTCGAGTGGGCACATGTAGGGTGCCGCGATCTCATAGGCAAACTGGTCCCAAGACATGACTCTTGTCTTTGTACAATGGACGCTATTCCAGCTACACCAAGGCTTCTACACTCACCTCCCCATCCAGGCAATATGCAGGAGGCAGCATTGCAGTCCAAGGACACAACTGAAGCCAGGCAAAAGTACTCAAGGAGGGTGTGGAGGAGGGCAGGGGTGTGGCCTGGAGAATGGGGCATGGCCTGAGGAGAATCCCAATTCTGCTGCCCAGAGGTGCTGTTTGGGGCTGAGGTCCAGAGCTTTTGCATGCAAGGCATATGCTCTGCCACTGAGCTAAAGCCTCCCCTTCTCTGCAAGAGTTTCCATCGGCTCTAGAGAAACCACTGCCTTGGCCAGAAAGGGGTTGGGGTCACCTTTCCATGTACCTGCCTCGTGGTTGCAGTGGGGGAAAGATCCTTCAGCTAAAGTAAAGGTCTGTTGGGAAGTGCCGCCCAAGCCCTCCCTTCTCTCTGTGCTGATTAAAGCCGAGCAGAGCCTGTGGCTCCCTCTCTACAGCTCTTTCTGATCTCACGTAAGAAGTTACAATAGTTTAAAGTCTTATCTGATCTACCAAACCCAACAGTGCCTTTTTTTTGTTTTTTGTTTAAAGTTGGCAAAAGTCTTAAAACTAACACACCAAAACATAGAAGTAGTTTTTCATGCTGAAAGTAAGACATTTCCCTCTTACGGGTGACATGTTCATTGCTAATTACACAATTAGTTTATTATGCAGCACTTATCGAAAATAACAGATTTTGAAGTGTGAAGAAATGTCTACCAAATAATAGAATCATTTTGATACCATGAATAAATGTAGCCACTGTTTTCCTTTAAGCTGGAATTTGCTGAATGGAACTGAAGCCAAAAGCATTTTCAGAGTCCAAGGGAAGTTGCTGGGTCAGTGGAAATACAGGAGCAAAATGGAGGGAGTAAAAGTTTCTCTTTGGTTTTTCACAACTAGGGATGGGTGAAACTGTCTATGTCTCTATTTCTCATTTTAAGTTCAGTTCCCCATAGTTCCATATCAGTGTGGATTAAAAAATAATAATCATTGGCATTTTTGTGTGCAAGTCTTCTAATATACACATTTTTTGAAAAGCAATTTCCCCTAATATAAATCATTTTGGTGTGTTATCTTCCTCAGTCTATGCATTTATGCATACCTGACTCTAATATATGCATTTTTGGCTGGAGAAATACATTACATTTTTTGACAAATGTGAATTTACAAGGATAGTTATGTCTAAATTCACAACTAATTGTAGAAATAGCAAATTAGGTAAGTTTGCCTTTAAATGCAAACAAATTGCTGTGGGAATGGACACACAGTCACACTTCAACAATGCACACAATCTCTGAATACAAGGATGTATATGAAGAGGACTGATTACAATCTTGCTCCTTTAAGAAAAGGAAAAATGTATTATTCCTGAAAGCTTATTTCTGTAATAAAAAGTTATTTTCCAGCCAAAAGCAAACCATTGCTAGCTAAAGAAAGGGCTGGGGATGAGGGTTGATATGCTTGGCATGCTCAGTGTTTCCTCAGTTACTGAGATGGCAGAAGGAGGGAAGCCTCGGTTTTGGGGTGATGGTGAGAATCCACGCTACACAACCACACACATACAACACACATGGGAGGACTTTGTCAGAAAACATCATACATGACAAAATGGCCCCCACATAAAACGTTTTTAATGTTTGATGTTTTATTGTCTTTTTATATTTAGCGGCATACTATATTATTATTATTATTATTATTATTATTATTATTATTATTATTATTATTATTATTATTATTTGCAGAACCACATGGCCAAAAGAAGGAGGGTGTCTGCCAGGCTCTCTTTGCAGAGCAGCCTGGACCTCTGTGCAAATTATTGTCCCTTCAGCCAGCTAGTGTGAAGGCTGGATGCAGGCAAGGCTGCCTGGAGTGGGAAGAGAAGGAAGTAATTCTGCCCAAGGGGCTTAGGCATTCTTCAGGGATATTGTTAGTTTTAATTGTGCTGAGTTCACTCACCTTTGCGACATAAAACATTTTTATTTATGTCGTGCTTTAGCTGAGCCCAGCGCTTTGCAGACCTTCCCCTACCCTCAGTCTCTGGCATTTCTATTCCCGGGAAGTTATAGCCCTAATCTTGGGCTGGCCAAAGGCCAGAGGGGCACCACATAGGGAGGCAGGAGGAGCCTGGGAACAGTCACTGTAGCTAATGCCCACCTTTAAAATATTCCCTGGAAATCTGGAGGGAGAAGCAGAAAAGGTTTCGAAGCAATGGAACATAATACATAGATATAGGATAGGGGAGTGTGCAGGGGGAAAGAAAGATGAGGGAGAGCCTCACAGTCGGGCCAGGATAACAGGATGGGGGGAGGCTTTGCACATGAAGAACCTAAAAGGGGGTTGTGCTGGCGAATAACCACAGAGGCAGAAGCAGCCATGCTGAGACTAGAACAAAAGATTGAGGAGCTTTCCCCCCCTAACATGGCTGGTTTGTTGGTACCTGGACTAGAGGTGAATTTAGGGAAGTGCGGCTGGTTTGTCCGCACTGGGTGGCAAGCTGGGAGGGTTCTACTGGAGGCACTGCAACCAGGGCTTTTTTTCAGCTGGAACTCACTGGAATTCAGTTCCAGCGTCTCACAGGTGGGTTCTGGCACCTCTCTGGTAGGCACCATTGCCATTCTAAAAGAATGAGGGAGGTGTTCATGGTGAGTTCTTTTTCTAGAAAAATAGCACTGGCTGTAACAATGACAAACAACAGAAGGCGAGAGGCAGGGGTGCACTGAATTTTGGCATCGCACAGGATGCCACTGAAATTGTAAAGTCCAGAGTCTCCCACTGCCAGAAAGGACTCTGGCAACCCCCTGCTGGGTATCACCAGGGTAGCCCCTTTGTGCCTGGGGCTGCATAAACACAATACATTTAAAGCACATCCACCAAAGGAATTCTGGGAACTATAGTTTAGCCCTTACAGAGCTACAATACCACCTAGCAGTCTTAACAAACTGAAGTTCCTATAATCTTTGTGGGAGAGAGGAGTGTACCCAAGCTTGGCCCAGCATGGGATTCACAATTATCTCTTTATTTAAAAGGCAGATTTCCATGAGGCATAACAGGGCAGATTTGGCTCACTTCAGCAGCACATGAACTACAATCAGAAGGATACAGAGACCACAGCCCCTGCACAAGGAAAGCATGCAAACTCATTAAATGTTCCTTTAAAGGTAAAGGGACCACTGACTATTAGGTCCAGTCGTGGCCGACTCTGGGGTTGTGGCGCTCATCTTGCTTTATTGGCCGAGGGAGCTGGCGTACAGCTTCTGGGTCATGTGGCCAGCAGGACTAAGCTGCTTCTGGCGAACCAGAGCAGCGCACAGAAACGCCGTTTACCTTCCCACCAGAGCAGTACCTATTTATCTACTTGCACTTTGAGGTGCTTTTGAACTGCTAGGTTGGCAGGAGCAGGGACCAAGCAACGGGAGCTCACCCCATTGCGGGGATTCGAACTGCCGACCTTCTGATCGGCAAGCCCTAGGCTCTGTGGTTTAACCCACAGCGCCACCCACGTCCTGTGGGGGTAATGTAAAAATGTAAAATGAATAAAACTCTCTCTCTCAGACACACACAGACACACACACCATAATGGACACCCCTTTTGGAGACTCCCATATGGTCAGCTGTGGTCCTTTCCTCATAGAATTGCTGTTGCTGTTTGCCATAGATGATTCCAATATCTTCACAACTACCCTGAGGCAGGATGAGAAAGTTATGCAGCATAGCCCACCCAAGGTGCTTGCAGCTAAGCTGGTAGCTCAGCCTGATTCCTCTTCCATTGTGCATTGCAGTGGCCCTCTGGAGCAGGCCCCCTTCCTGATCCCATTGTCCCCAGAGGCTTTTTTGCGTCTGGCCAGACCTGGAGTGGGGGCAGAGGAGAAAGAACGGGATTCTAGTGCACATCCCAGGGAAAGTTGGCCTTGAAAGAGAGCCCTAAAGGAGTCCTGTAGCTGCCTTAGAGACAATTCCAAGCAGCTTCAAAATACTTCTGTTACTCAAAAGGTAACAAAGGTATTCGGTGAGAACAATGGAAAATCCATTATTTCCGATTTTTGAGCGGCTCACATTTCTTGTCCTTTAAATGCACCACCTCCCCCATTTCTCCCCCATAGCAGTAATTCAGACCTATGGGTAGGGGGAGAAGAAACCTCATTAAGAAGCTCCCCCAAAAGAGGGCTCAATGAGGTCTCATTTCATCATAATGAGCTCCAATTGAACACGATCATTATTTCTGACATTAAAGTCCTCTGAATCATGTCACACGCCTGGGGGCTATTTTCTTCCTTGCCCTCTAATGCTAGAAATAACAAGCCACCGTTAAGGGACAGGGAATCTGTGGCAATAAAATTCCATCAAAATGGGAATTTTACTCCTGGCAGACTGGCTGCGATCCAGTCAAAGTTTGCTGAGGCAGGTGGCCTGTCCTCGCTTTGTGTGGTTGGTCCCTGTCCCTCCCTCCCAACCTGTGAGGCCGCTGGTGTGATAATCTACACACACACACACACACACACACACAGGGAAAAACAAGGCTTCATTACCTTCCCATTGCCAACATAGTGGTGATTAAGTAAGCTTACAACAGATTTGATTTGTTGTAAGCCAATTAGCTCCCTTGTTGTTAACCAATTAATCGGATGTCCAGAGTAAACATTAAGCATCCGCTTCGACTGTCTCTGGAAAATCTCTGTGCCTCCTTTGTCCCTTGGAGAGATTCAAGGTTTGCCTTGTTAAAATGCCTGTCAATGTCCACTTCCTTAGGTTTCATCCCCCCCCCACACTTTCTCTGGCTCTCTGGCAGGGGTGGGAGTCATCTGGCTGGATTCATCTCTTGACTAGAGTGCACAGGTATGTAAAGGCAGGTCCCAAATGCTGGCAAGTGGTTCCCTTTCTCTCTCTCTCTCTCCCCCTCCCACAATAACTGCCTATTCAGATAGCAAATGTAGCTAAACATGTTTGAGTTACAGAGTAAATGAACAGCAGAACATCAATAGATCTGCTTAGATAAGGGATTCTCAAACTGTGTTATAGTGAGCCTCATTCCCCAGAGATGCTCTTGCTAAAACAGGCTGCCGAGCAAGAAGAACCTCAGAGACGTTGCTCACAAGAGTGCAGGGATTTGGTGCTACATAAGCCAGTGTTGTGGCACCATAGGTGGGTCCTGCTCTCCCATTTGGACCCACAGAGATGAGCAGGGGATCAACGCATTCCCTGCATATTAGAGCAGGGGTAGCCAATGTGCTGCCCTCCAGATGTTGTGGAACTGCCTCTGCATAGAAGTCAAGCATCAATACAGAGTCCAGACCTGAACCCAAGAACTATGGCCTTTCTTTATACCATCAGTGACAGCCATCCTCCCCGCCAGTCCCTCACATGCTCCCATCTGGAAAATATTACATTTTAAGTCATTTGGCTAAAATACTGGAAAGAACCAAAAATCTGTTGGATTAGTACAGATCTTTGCATAATACTCTTCTTTCTTTAAGGGTCCACACACACAACCCTGTGAGGTAGGTTAGGCTGGGAGAGAGTGGCTGTCCTCCAGGGGTGCTTAATGGAAGAATGATCATTTAGCCTGCATACACGTTATACATTAAAAGCACATGCCTGCCCCCCAAATCCTGGGACCTATTGTTTGTTAAGGGTGCTGGGAATTGTAGCTCCATGAGGAGTAAACTGCAATTCCCAGGGTTCTTTGGGGGAATTCATGTGCTTAAAATGTATGAAATGTACACAGTCTCAGAGGCACTCAGGCTCCTCGTCACCTTAAGCCCAGCCCACTAGCCAGCCACTATTCCACACTGGCTCCCCAGGATAGTGGGTGCAATGCATTCATTCTGTGTTCATCAACATCTCAGATCATACAAAAAAATGCAGCCATGGTGCCATCTCAGACCTCCTATGAGAACCTGTCCAACTACCCCAGGCCCCAATTCTGCAGAGGTCCAGTCATGTCCTTTCCAGAATATGGCTGAGGGGGGCTCAGCATTTTGGCAAAACAGAGCGGGAAGCATCTCTGCTTATTAGATGGAGTCTACCCCGTCACTGTCTCTCCCCCACCGTCCTCCGCCTTGCCTGCTATCTAACCTCTTCCGAATTATGTCAGCTGCTTTGATTTCATTGACTCTGAAATGCATTTTCATAAAGGTGCAAATGGGTTGATTAGTTTATTCAGGGGTATTGACAAGCTGTAACGTGCTGGAGCAGCGAGTCCATCTCCTGCCACGCTTGAGGAGGCAGTGGCTACCCCACTGCAGTGACATAAGCAGGAATCAAAAGTGCCCGACTCCCACCATGACTGATGGGAGGACACATTCATTGCTCTGACATTGGCCGAAGGATGACTTTTGTGGGATGCTGCTCTCTGGATGTGGCCACCAATAAGTGAGCTATCAATGGTGTGGGGGAAGGAGGAGTGGGAAGGAGGAGCCCTGGGATCGGTCAGAGGAGAAGGAGGAGGAGAAGTTTAGCTGGGCCCCCTCTCACCTGCCCATTCCATCACCAGCAGCCAGCCAACCAATCCAGGATGCATGTAGGATTTTAGGTCTCAGCACCAGGTCAGAAATTCCTCATGACCGGATCATATCTTGAGATTGCACTGTCCCTCATCCATGGAAATGGTAGGCAGCTCCCTGAGGCCCACAGCCTTGGCAAAAGTTACAGGTTAGAAGGAAGCTAGGGGAGAAGCAAGTGGGGTGCCCCTACTGCATCAGAATCGGGGGGGTGCCCTTGACTTGGCTTTGACCCAGAAACCTCAGCAGGTGAGAGAGCAGTCTACTGCTGGCAGGGTGGCAGTGAAGGTTTATGGCCCAGCAGGGGACAAGGGGGGCACCTGATTTCACCACTCATCAGCTGGAGTGTGGAACCACCTGTTTGCCATGCCACATTCTGGGTACAACCCAGAAAAGGAGCCCCCACCCACCCACCTACCCAGAGCCACAACCTTGCCTCATTCTGCGCCAGGGGCAGGAAGCACAGCCTGACAAGTGCCCTCGAAAATCACAGCTCCATTTGCATATGCAAAACAACTTGTGACTGATTCCCTCCAGGGATGCTAAGTGGCATCCATATGGCAGCAGGCGACTCCTGCCACATTCGGTATTAATCTCCCTCGTTTAGAGAGTGTTTTGTGATCATTATCTCATTAATCCCCCACAACATCCCTGCCAGGCAAGTAGGTCAGCTCCCTCCTGCCCACTTTACATGGGGCGGTGGGGAGGAGGGAAGGAGGCAGAAGCCGCCGTGAGGGAACAATGACTCATGCCAGGGAAATCAGCCCACGGATGAATGAGCTGGACTTGGATTCCAGGCCTCTGCTCCGCTGAGGCCCATTTGCAGTGGCTCTTGCCTTGGAGCAGACTGAAGATGGGCCAGCACCACAGGACAGGCAGATGGGGTGCCCTTCCAGATTGGGCTCAGGAAGAGTCTCTGCTTCTGGGCACCCTTCATCAAACTTGCCACCTGTGTGAGGATGAGCACCTGTCCACCTCTTGCATGCTTCCGCCCTTTGCTTTCCACACATGCGTTCCCTGTGCAAGTCCTCAGGAAACGGGCTATGTGTGTGCATGTGCATGTGATTGATTGATTATGGGGGCATGCCAAGTGCTGAATGAGCCTTTCCAGAGAAAGGGGCCAATTGCTATCTTTCCCTCTAATTGGTGTGTTTGTGTGGAGTGAGCAGGCAGCTCAGGCAGAAGAGGCTGAAGACGGGAAGGGGTGGGCTGCAGTTCTGCTGCCTGAGTTGGAGTTGGAGAGAAATGGTTAGTAACTGAGGCTGGTCCCTCAGGGGTTCATTAAGTGACTGGTCATCCACTATATCCTGTCACTTCTGACCTGGAAACATAAACACGAAGGAGGCCAGCTTTGCAATATGCATGTGCCTCTCCTCCCTCTGCTCGGCCCACAGTGTGGCTCCTAACAATAGGTGCACAGCATCAAAACCACATGCAAGCAATCATGGGTGGTGCTCTCCTGGCTCCCAGAGTTACTGCTGCACACCCTTCTCTGAGAACAGCCTCTCTGCTTTTCCACTAAAGGTGCCAGGGTGAAGAGGCATGGAGCAGGTGGAAGAGGGAAAGAAGCAAAGGCCACAGAGGTGCGCTTCCAGAAGTCTGTGGCATCAACCAAGAGGGTCTCCCCCAGGGGGCCCTAAGGGCCCGAGTCTGCCGTATGGGGCTGCCCCTCTGACACACACAGCTTGAACCAGAGATGCTGCCCAAAGGACATCTCCAACAGGCACTTGCTGAACATAATCCCTGTGCTAGAGCATTTGCTAATCCCAGTGGGAAATCTGAGTTCTTCATCCCGCCTGCAGATTATACAGGATGGGAACCCCTTCTGAAATTACACTTGTGCCTGCTTGTGTTTTGTGCCCATGCCTGGCTGATCCCGAACACAGCAGCAACAACACAGCACAGCTGACCACGCTCTTGGGCTCAGTTTCAGCTACACTCTCTTAGGACTCCCTGTTTGGTCTGTTAAAAGCAGCAACAGGTTGAGAGGGATTATTTGTCATCTTCCTCTACCCCCACCCCATTCTGCCCCACCCCGTCACCACTCCCAGAGTTAAATGTTTTGTCACATGACAAAACGGTGCCTCTTCCCTTTCCACTTCAGCTCTCTAGATCTTTTGTCAAGGACCTTAGAGCTAAGTTGCTCTGTGTTCCAGCCCTCTGGGAGTTCATTTTGCTGCTTCTAGATCCTGCAGGCCTGATCTGGCCAGATCAGAGTTTTCCAAACTGTGTGTTCCAAACACGTTAGTGTGTAGGTGTGTCGCGTGAACACTCTCCGCACTCCTCTCGGAGCTGGAAAGGGGTTAGTTTAACCTCCAAGTTTGCTGGTAAAACTGAATTGCTGTGTCGCAAAATGATGCATGTCTAAAAAGTGTGTCACCAACATGAAAAGTTTGGAAAGCTCTGGACCAGATAGCTGTTTTTTGGGTGCGCAGTGGGGCTCTTGATGCAGCTGCCCTGCAGGAATCCTATCCCCCACCCCTATTGCTCAGATATTTGCGGACATCCCTCTGGTTGGTATCCCTTCAATATTTACAGACAGTTACCATGCCCTCCCTGCAGTTGTCTCTCTGCCAAGCTATGCGTATTTAGCTCCTTTAATCTTTTCTCATAAATCAATCTCTTCGGCCTCTTAATCCCCTTTGTTGCTGTCCTCTAATCTCCCTCTTTGTTTATCAATATCTCTCTGGGACTGAGGGGACCACATCTCAACTCAGGAGGAGACTTGGAAAGCATGGCTCCTGCACAGGGGCTCTGCCCTTTGCCCAGGAACCTAGTGAGGAAGCCTTGACATGAGCTGCTCCATGCTG
Source organism: Podarcis filfolensis (assembly GCF_964270895.1). Lineage (NCBI taxonomy): Eukaryota > Metazoa > Chordata > Lepidosauria > Squamata > Lacertidae > Podarcis > Podarcis filfolensis. The sequence continues at coordinate 42,973,326 of NC_139611.1, forward strand.
CACTGCCCCATCCCTCCACGTGGGAAATCTGGATTGGCTGTCTCACCTACGAGGGAGCTCTGTCTGGAGCCACAGAAGGTAGAGGGTCTCCCCTCTGATCTCTTTAGGACCACTGGCTCCTCAGGCCTTTGACCTTAGGATCCATCATCCAGTTGTCACCAGAGCCAACTGGCACTAACTGTGCATATCCCATTTTACAGCAGGTCTTGTAACAAAGAGAAAACAACCCAAGAGGTGTGGCCTCTTGATGAGCAAAACATATTTTCAGTCCATGCTCAGATAAGTGATTTCTTACCCAATAATATTGCCGGCCTTCTCCCTACTCAAGAATTGCTTTAAAAAGGAGAGAGAGAGAGAGAGAGAGAGGAGAGATGGGTTAAGCTGCCTTTAATCTTTAATTCATGCCCACAGATGCTCTGCAGCACATGCAGCAGTGGAATGGGAACGGCACTCCCAAGTTGGCGGGTTGTAGAGACTCTTGCCAGACCTTCCCTTTCAAAGCCGCACAGCCTGGGGAATGGTACAAATGGCCTTCCATTGCCCTCTTCATTGCTCTTTGTGGCAAAAAAAATGCATTGCTTTTATCCAGCCCCGCACTGTCAGCCCCAGAGGCTTTGAGAAAACAAAAAACAGCTGAGTAAAATGCCCCCTTCTCTCCCAGAAGGCGGGTGGGTGGGAAGCTCCCTCCAAGGAAAAAGGGCTGAAGGAGGGCAGGCGCTCAGGCTGTAAAAGCCAGTAAGTGTAGCAAATTTTTCTGCATGGATAGCAGAATTTGGCCGAGGCTGACAATGTGCTTGCTCTTTCCAAGCTCCCACAGGCTCTGGCTGCATTAAGCTGTGCTTGGCCAGAATGGAAGCCAAGCAAAGAGGCATCTATTGTTGTACCTGGCATCTAAGTGGATGCAAAGGGAAGACAATCCCACTGCACAATTGAAAGAAGGGCCAAATGAATGTAGGAGGGGTGACTAGCAGCCTTCCAAACAGATTCATTAGCATCTCACAGAAGACAGCGAAGGCTACTCTGGGAAACGAACATACAACCACAGGCTAATGTTACAGCAGACTCTGAAGCAGCAGGGCAGGGGGCCGATCAGATCCAGATCCTTAAAAATAAGTGAGGCAGTGCATAATCAGAGACAGGGAACCCATGATATGAGCAGAAAGGCAGAAAGTGGGGGAGGAAGTAAAGGAAAACAGACAGGGAGCCATCAATAGACACAGTGTCCATCCTTCCATCCCTCTGCCTGTGTCCTTTAGAAAGTAAAAGAGAACTGGTCCCTGCTTCTGTATATTAAGCCATGAGGGTGCAGGGAGGAAGCAGAAATCTTGTGCAAAGAATGAATAATAACTCTCTCTCTCCTCCAACACAACTTCTGGCAAAAAAGTGATGTTATTATTTATTTTGATTACTTAATATTCTTCTATCTTGCTCTTCCCCCAACCTGGAACTCAGGGCAGGTAAAGAACCAAGAACAAGAAGCCAAAATAAGGCATCGTTTAAGTGCAACTTGCTAACTAGGCAAGCAAAGAAGAACTTTATTGGGCAAATTGTTAAAGGTATAAAAATGAGCAAAAAATGGGAATTCAAACTAGAGTATTTTTTGCATATTTGCATTTAATGTGCAAAAATGAAGGTAGCAAACTGCTGTGGGGACTGAAGATAGCAGGTGTGAAGGAGTTGAAATTGTGGTCCTGTTGAAATTGTTCCTCAGAGGCTGTGATTTGCATTGGGAGGAAATTCCCCACTGGTGCAAATGGTAGCTTCTGGAGAGTGATTATCAACAGGACTTTGACACAGACACCTCAAATATTTGGTTTCATCTAATGCTGTTTTCAAAGCTTTTGAGATTACTTTTTATCACTTTCTAGGGTGGGTAAAGTTGAGCAAGAAATACAAACTATTTTCATATTTAGGCACAGGTTATAACATTTTGGAAGTCAACAGAAAGGGACATACCTAAAGGTGAGGATTGTTGTGTGTGTGTGTGTGTGTGTGTGTGTGTGTGTGTGTTTAATTTCTGTGTTTTACAGAAATTATCCCAGCTGCTTCAGGCCAAAAACATCATTCTGCATTTGGTGGCCAAACACATCATTATGGGAGGACATCATCAAGGAATGAAGCTAGGGAGCTGGAGTTTGAGAGGGAACTGCCCTCAGGCCAGTCCCAGATGTATGTAACTAACAGGAACCACTTGTGCAAGAGGAGCCCATTGTGCCAGCACCTCTCTGTCCAAAGGACATCACATTTCCCTCCTCTGACTCAGAGGGTTCCAGTTCAGGAGCCATGGTTGGGCCACTGTCTCCTTTGCTCCATCAGAGTCAAAGCAGGTTGAAACCCTTTAAATGAAGAGGTTCCTCTCACCGCTGAGCTAGCAACTGAGATAGAGCTGTTGCTCATATTTAAGGGCCAGCTTCTGGGTTACGGGTGCTGAAACAACATTCGAGCTTTGCTCATGTGGAGTCTCCCGCCTGAGCCTCACATGGAGCTGTCCAGGGTACTGATAAGGTTTGCCTCACAGCTGAAACCATCACTTAAAACAGAACTGCAGCCACATTTTCCCTTGGTGTTTCAGCCCTAGTGGTCTTCTTCCTTTGCAGGGTTGGGGAATACTGAAGCTCAAAACACATCTAATGGTTCCTACACATTTCCCTTTATGCTTCATTTGGGTTCAAGAGAATGGAGCAATTCAGTAGCAACAAGTTGGATGCCAAGAATGACAAATGCAAGATGCAGAGAAAGAGAGAGATGGTAGGAGGGGAATGACATGAGACTGGTGGCAGGCCAGCACAGGGAAGGGCTGTAGCTCAGTGGCAGAGCATCTGCTCTGCATGCCGAAGGTCCCAGGTCTAATCCCTGGCATCTCCAGCTACACCTAGGAAAGACTCCATGTCTGAAATCCCAGAGAGTCACTGCTACTAGTCAGTGAGCTAGATGGATCAATGGTCCATCTTGGTATAAGGCAGCTTCCTATGTTCCTGTGGGACAAGTTTGTCTTTTACCATGAGTAAGGCTGAGTGGATAAGTCTGGCATTGTGCGCAGAGATGCAAAGGGATTGACATTTGCCGTATTAATTAAATGTTTAGAATTTACAAGCAAAGCAGAGCCAAGCCTGGCGTTCTGTTTGAATAGTTACTTTATTAGTTTTGAGTTAAGCATGTGCAGGACTGAGTTCTGTATTTTAAGATAAGCTATGCAAGAGGTTGGGTGTCAGAATTAAAAGTTTAAAATTTGCCAGCATCTGTTTTATTAAAGACTGACCCACTACTGACTTCATCTTTAGGGTCCTCTAACTTGCAGAGGATTCAGACCAAAACACCAAAGAAACTCCATGGGGACACAGAAGCTGCTGCAAGTGAAACACAAGCATCTGTACTATAGAGTACAGTATCTTTACTGCTTACATGTCACACAAGTTAAGGTGAGAGCCTTACTTATTGGCGCACAAGTGAATTTGTAAGCTCCTTAACTCTTTTTTAAAAAACTGAAATGTATATATTTTAGTCCTAGAATGTCTTCATTGTTTTTAATGAAAGCAAATTTGCTAAATTACACGAGCCATTTCAGTGGGAAAAATACTATACTATACTATACTATACTATACTATACTATACTATACTATACTATACTAACACACCGGCAGCAAAACCATCTATCTCACTCTCACATAGGCACACACAGCAGCACTTCTTTCTCTTTAACATACCACAGGCACACAGAGCAGCCTTCCTCACAAACACATCCATATTCTCCCTCTTGCTCTCTGTCACAAGTATGTGCTCCTAGTGTGCTCATCCTCTGCTTCCACTGGTGCTCACTAGTTGAAGGATAACAATATGCAGAGATCCATCTTCTTCCAGTCCCCTGGACTAGATCACAGATCTGAGAGAGAGAGAGAGAGAGAGAGAGAGAGAGAGAGAGAGAGAGCGCAAGAGCTGGAAAAAGCCATAGTCTTGCTCTGCCACAACTTACTTGCTGGGTGTGTCAACTTTTAACTACCTTGTAAATGCCGCCCTATCCTGCCAATCCACCTGCATCCAGGTTTTTTTTCCATTTCCAACTAATCTCTTGCTTTGCGTCTTTTCCTACCTGCTATTATTCCAAATCACCCACTGTACAACTGGAAAAACAAACCTGCTTGCGTGTCTTACATGCATAACTGTTAATTTACCTAATTAAATGTAATCTTGTTAAACTGTGTGTATCTTTGGAGCAGGAAATCAACTGACAACCAGGGTCAAAATTGAAAGCAACAGTGTGAGTCAAGTCCCTGAATCTCCCATGATGGGAAATTAAGTGCAGCTTTCAAACAGCCTCCTGATTAGCTATTTATCTTAAGCCATTTTAGGTAGAAACTGATACTGTAACAAGAGGTAAATTATTTTACAATAAGTTTTCCCCCTTTCTTTCTAAAGTAGTGCAGTGCCTCATTCAAACCGTTTGTTTCTCTGCTTGCTTAGGATAAGTGAAAGATGCTGACAAGCCCAGTTAAGCTACAGCCACGTTCTTTGGACTGAGCAAGTCACAGGCTGGGGTTCTTTGCTTCTGCATTGTCTTGGTCAGACAAAGAGCTTCTTAGGAGCATCATCTAAATACCCCTGTTGTTGTGATATACATTGAAAAGTCAGCATGAAACATTCCATGCCAATAAAAATCAACAGAGAGAAAAAGAGAAGAAGTCCTTGGCCTGAGAGCTTAAATAAATTACCATCTTTGTAATTCTGTAATAAATCCCTCAGTTGGGCTATAATGATTTAGTGTTTGCTGATTTGGCACAAAGATAAATGTCTGGTGTTGCTTAATGGATAAAGTGTTGCCTTTTCACCTTCCTGACCCTGTTTCAGCCTCTGCTCCAAGGACTCCCCTCAGTTCTTGATGGACAGCAGCAGCAGCAGAGGAGCTGGAGAAATGGCCTCTGAGAGGCACCCGCTCCAGAGTCAGGAAAGGGGCAGAGGATGGGTGAGCGTGTGGACATTAATGGAAATGGAGGCCCATCTTTCACACCTTGTAGAAGGAAGCCCAGACTTCTTGCCAGCATTGTGCCTGTCAGGGCTTTGAGCTTCAAAGGCAGAAAGTTAAGCACTCCACAGGCAGCCCCTGCAAAGCAGCTTCTTCCCTCCCAAAAGGACACCCACAGAGTTAGGGAAAGATATCAAGTTCCTCCTAGGTGCCAGCTTCAGGTTTTTAATGGAGACGGGCACCAGTGCCAGAATGGGGCTGAAATAAATCTTTCCACTTCCCTGACATTCTGCTCTGATTTCTAGGCACCAGGTTATCTGTTGCCTGGATTTTCCCCAAACTGGGAGGCACCTGTTCAGAAAAGGCAGCCCAATTCTTTCCCGGGGGGGGGGTCCCCACATGTCACTTGGGATACAAACTGTCTATTTTTTAACATCAGGAGGAGATTGCATAAGGAAGGAAAACCCAGACGGGTTCCGGGAATAAAAGTTTCTCTTGCTTTATTCAATTAGGCAGGAATGGGAGGAATATTTTTCAGGGGACACACATTCTCTTTTGCGCAGCTGAGGGCGCATTTTGGCTGCTGTGAGCTGTGCTGCTTATATCTCTTTACTCTTTTTCATCTACGTTGCTCTAATCTCCTTAAAGAAGAAAAAGTGGGGTATAAATTATTTTAAAACAAATACAAAAATAAAACAATGCAACCAGATGTTGACTCTGTGGGAGATGGTTGTCAGTGATTAATGAATCACTAGGGATGCTGCTAATCATTGCATGCTCATTTCTCATTGGAAACTCTTCCTATAAGGTGTGAAGATTCTCTAATCCTTGAGTTCTTTGGACAAAGGGACACATTCTCCTTTGATGAGAGGAAATGAATGTGGTTGTTTCCCATGATACAGGTTAAGAGAATGCTCAATTTGCAATCAGATGAAATCTCTTAGTTAAAGCTGGTCATCTGGATTACAGAAATGCCTTTTGGGGATTGCTTTCTAGGTGCAAAGAGCAACACATCTTTAAGTCAAAGCCCTTTGTGCAGGCTGCTCTATGGTGCACCTCCAGATAAGGAGACAGCATCCCCGCCAGGCCTCCCTAGACTGCCCCACAGGGGGCTCCTCTGGCCCATTTGCTCCAGTGGCCTTCCCTTTCCAGCCGTTAGTTAGCATTAACGGGAGAGGACAGCAAACCCCCAAAGGCTGTGTCAAAAACAGGGAAGAGAGTCATTCAATAGAGCACAGAAAAGACCTAAATTGGAGGTCAGGAAAGCCGGTCAAAAGCCGGGTAGGAAGGAGGGTAGGTTTGCTTTGTCCTGCCGCCATTGGGAGCAATGCAGCCAGAGATCTCTCCAGCCCTGGGGGAATGGGGGCTATTGTCTTCAGCTGCCCATAGATGTAAGCTCCATATGCCCAGAGCCCTCCCCCTTTCCTGACCCCAGCAAGGTCAGAGGCACAGACATTGGTCTTGAACTCTCCGTCTGTTTCCCCACTTTCTTTCTGCCATATTAATTACGGCTCCTCTCTATCAAATGCATCCTCCCCCCTGGCATTCACGTGCATTAAGAAGGGCAAGCTGCTTGTTCTGGCTGCCTGATCCCTCTTCCCCCACAGAAAGGCAGGCTGAGTGGAGAACAGCCTAGAGATGCTTTTCTCCATGGGCTAAAAACAACACTTGCTCTGATCTCCAAAGTGCTGCAGGGATCAGCAGGCAAGGGAGGTGGAGAAGGCAGGGTGATGCCACACTGAGGGGCGTTGATGCACAGATTCTTGTGCAAAACCCAGCCAAGATTCTCACTGGCTGGAAGATCTCTTGTTGCCAGTGTTTCCTGGAGCTGCTCCTTCTCCAAACACTGCAGAATATTTCACGTTGGATCATTGCAAGTTGTGATGAGGGCTGAGGAAGCCCCCCCCCCCCTTGATGTGAGCCATTAACACGCACACCCCACCTCCTACCTGCAACACCCAGCCCCAGTGGCACTAAAGGATTACCGAATCAGAGCTAAAGATACAGGTTAGTCCCCCTTCTCCAGAAAGCTTGCCAACCACAGGAACCAGGCCTTCTGCTTCTTACATGTATTCCAAACTGTGGAAAAGAATGGTCAGCTGCTCTCCAATGCCAGCCCTTCTGCCTTCCAAGGGCTGAAGGAGCACAATGCACTGGCCCAACTGGGTGAGGCCTCCAGTGACCTCTTCAATGCACCAGAAGGTTCTCATTGACCTGCATGGGGATGGCACATGAACATGAAAGAGTGCCCAAAGAAGCAAGAGTGCACGGTGGGTAAGTCATAGCCAAAGAAGTGGGTTCCAACAGTGTGTGTGTGTGTGTGTGTGTGTGTGTGTGTGTGTGTGTAAATGCTGCTGAGTTCCTGGAACAAACTCTTTCTTTGGAGAAGCACCTTCCCTCCTTATTCCCCAAGCTTTATAAAAATAGAAAGAACACATGTTCCCATTAGTCATTTGCTTGAGGGGAGCTTTGGGGTATGTGCTGACAGTCTGTACATGGAGGCCTAATTTGAATACTATTTGCATATTGCAGGTAGACAAAGTGCCACTGTCTTAACAACACTCACAGGCAGGCAGGCAGGAGGAGGTGGAGCTGAACAAAGCAGTGTGAGGAAGACCCCCCATGACCCCCCCTGGCAAGCAACGAAGTCAAATCCCAAGCAGCAGCTCCCTCCACCCACTCACCAGCACCCCCCCGGCAAGCAATGCCCAACGCGGCCGCCGTATTCAGAGAGGCTTTTAATTAAATGCTCGCTTGCCAAGAGTGGTTTGTAGATGCCTAACAGAGGACACGGCTTCCCTCCAGGGAACGTTGCAGGCAGACACGGTCCCCCTCCCTTGATAACACCATTTGCAAGTCCTGAATGAGGAAGAGGAGGGGGCGAAATTTTCTGGAGGATACAAGCCAGTTGGTACTGCCTGATGCTCCTACCCCAGGCCAGAGATTTGAAAGTGTCCTGAAAGCCCCCTTCCAGAAGCCCCCAGCCCCTGGCATCCTTTGATCTCATCCAGCTGAATAGCCTCTGCCTTGGACATAACCTTGGGGAGTTCAAAGGTTACGTTTGAAGGATGCAATCAGTGTCCGTGCGAGACAGGACAAGAATGCGAGTGGGGCGGGGGCGGGAGGGCTCCTACAGGTGCCTCCATTATCGATGGACCACTTTGCATTACAGGATGTGAAATGCTGTTCATGTCCCCAGTGCCTTTGATCTGACCTGACCTCTGCGACCCCGTCAGGCCCAGCGGTCAGTAGTTATCAGCTGTCAATAGGCAGCGGAAAACGTTCCTCATTCCGACCTGATCAGCTGTTATTACTACAACTCCTATAGATCAACTAATCAGCTGCAAACCATCAGCCTCAGATTTTGTGACAGCCTCAAGAGAGTGTCAGGTGCTGATTCACTTCTAGTTCCAAAATATGCAAGAAAACAGAGAGGCGGCTTGCAGCCTCACCCCAAGGATGTAGGCCACTTATACACCAGCAATAAAAAAGAGGGGGTGATAGATAATTTGCACATGATGATTTTTATATATAGATGCAAATTCATAAATAATTGCTAGACGTCAAAATAAATACATACATGTCACCACCATGGGGAAGAAGGCTGTGGTCAGGGGCCCTGTGTGACTGCTCAGCCTATGGTCCAGGAGCTGCTCACTACTGCTGGCTGGAAACTTCCAGCCCTCACCCCTGCTCTTGTGACTCTTTATCTTTAAACCAGGCTTGGACTGGGCATTCCATCAAAAAGAGAACTATCCTCTGCAAAGTAGGAGAGCTGCTCCCCCCACCGTCACTAGGCTTGCTTGGAAGTCAGCCCCAAAATTCCAGTGGAATTCACTTCCGGGGATGTAATCATCCATAGTGACACCAGAAGGAGGGAGATGGATACTGAACTTCAGCTTCCTCTAAACCAGGGTTTCCCAAACTTGGCCCTCCAGCTGTTTTTGGACTACAATTCCCATCCTTCCTGACCACTGGTCCTGCTAGCTAGGGACGATAGGAGTTGTAGTCCCAAAACAGCTGGAGACCCCAGTTTGGGAAACCCTGCTCTAAACCTTCATATTAACTAGCTTGCCTCATCAAAAAGCACAGTACCTTGGGGTCAGAAATGGTTTTACTGAGACAAATAGCAGGCTTCATGACACTTCTGTGCCAGTCCAATGATGATGCTCTGGAAACACTTTTGGTTTCGATGGTGGCAGAGTTGGCAACGAGTGGTGTAAGAGCTTTGGAGTGGAAGGACACAAAGTTCAGAGAGGAAGGAGGGTGTTGCTTTTGACACTTCCTAGTGGGATTTGCGGTTGGGCCTGGAGCAACAAGTGCCGTGGAAGATGAAGGCCAGGAAGACCTTCCAGCACAGCCAGAGAGAAAAAGAGTCTTGGAAGAGGGTTTGGGATGCTGAGAGGCTCCAGACAGAAAGACAGAATGCAGATGGCTGCCTTCAGAAAAGAATTAATGAGTAGGTGTCTTCTACGACTGTGATAATTACCAATTTTCTGTATTTATGAAAATGTCATAAATATTGAAGTGTGGCACTATTATCTCTATAGATACTGATTTAGCATGAATATGGAAATTTGTTAATTATTGCTAAAGCTGTTCATTAAATTCTGAAAGTTTTTTTTAATAAAAGAACAGCAAATAAGTATGTCATTTACTCATTGCTTCATTGCTTCAAACCAGACATTTCCATATTGACCTGCTTTGTTTGTTTGTTCCTTTCATGATGCAGGTAGAAGAGATTCACTCCAAAGAAAAGGTTCTCTCTTGCTGCACAAGCAGAATTATGCAGTTGCCCTGATCCAGCAAAGGAAACCCATGCACAGAAATAGGACTTAGCGCTGTGCGTTCACAAGGAGAAGGACAGCTGAAAGGCCCAGCTGGATCAGACCAATCCAGGCAGATCCTCCTGCTCTAGTTTTCTGCTTTCCCCAGTGACTGCACAGATACCTCTGAGATCCACAAGCATGACACGTGCATGACACAATTAAAGGCCCCTTCCACTGTCGCTCCCACTTCCCACCAGCAACTGGTATTCAGTGGCATATTGCCTTTAAATCTGAAGGCTGCATCTGCTAATCTGGTTTCTGGATTGCAGCTACCAGAAGGAGAGTTCAGGTTGCAATCCTAAACATATTTTTTTCATGTTCACACCACCCACAAGTCCCAACTCAGGCCAGGCTTTTTCATATACCCCTTCCCTGCCATTGCTGCACTCCAGATAGAAATGCAACAATATCCCCTAACAAGTTCATTACAAAAAAAGGATAAATAATCAAGACAAACAAAATCACAGAACAGACAATTTCAATAATCAATACAAAAACACTCGGTTCCTAACAATTCATTATACTAGAATAAGTAACAATGCTGTAATGACAGCATTAAACGGCAAGTCACAATTCATTCATACGAACAAGCAAAAATCACCAGCAAAGCTTGGCAAAAATTAATACAAATAAATGAAAATGCCAGTGTAATCGGTGCAATTAAGACGTTAAATGCACAATCTTATTGAAGGCAGAGGGACTTCTGAGTAAACATGCTGAGGACTGAGCTGTCAAATTAGGAAACAGAGGGAGAAACGCACTACAGGCTGTGAATGCCTGCTTGGCAAAGCAGATACTCTGCTCAGAGGGGAAATTTGCTACATTCTTTGCCCCCTTGGGCCAAATTTCTAGGCCTGATAGAAAGGAAAGTGCAAAGAGGGCCCAGCTGCGGCCAGAGAAGGTCTGGGAACATCCAACACCCTGTGAGAGGGCAAATCTGTATCTAGTCACCAGCCACGCAAACTCAAACCATCACTTGTGCAGAGCACAGATAACATATAATTTGGGAAGCCGGGAGAAGCCTTGAGGAATCTCCTATTGGAGCAGATGGGCCTACGGACAAAAGCAAGCTGCACTCTAAAAGCTGAACTTATCCTACAACTGCCCTCCCTCCTGCCAGTGCGAACCTGGCAGGAACTCAGGAAGCAGCTGAACCACTTCTTGGTGTTCAGCCTCACTGCAACATTCCCAAGCGGAACATGGGCGCATCGCATTGCTCTGATCTGCACATCAAACCACGCAGAAAGTAACATGCAATTATACAATTAGGCTGATAACACAAGCCTCCAGTTAGTGTTTATTCCTCTTGCCAATCATGCTGCTGGCTGGGAAACAGGCCTCTTGGAATTTGCAGCTTGACAGCATTTTTCTCTTCCATTTGCGGAGCCTTTGCAACCCTACCTGCTGGTGGAGGTTTCCATTTCCTTGGGGCCCTTAAGGGTTTCCCATTACGAAGTCAACTGGAAATGGGATGGACTTAGTCCCATCTCCTGTGTGAACAAGGATGAACAGGGCTTTAATTGGTCCTTCCCTCCCTCCCTAGGAACAGGAACCCCACCCTCAACGTGTGCATTGGCCTTATGTTGTGCAAGAAGGAGCTAATATCTCATAGCATATTCAGGACAGTTATCTGCAAGAGCAGATATGTTGTTTGCTCTGCAGGCACAGGCACCCACAAGCATCCCTATGGGGACCTACTGTAGACTGAACCAGTCAGGGGTAATGTGCTCTTTCATCACAGGATTGAGAAACAGCACAGCCCCAGCCCATCGCCAGGGGTGGAGGAAGGGGGTGGGGCCAGTCCGTCCTGGGTGTCATCAATGAGGGGGGTGACATTGGCGCTCTGCCAGCCTGTGACTCCCAAGCCTACCCTGAGCCGTTGGGGGAAGGGGCAGAGCTGCGCTGCCTTGCCAGTGGCCTTCCCCCCTTCCCCCTTTGTTTTGACAGCTCAGGGGAGGCTTGGGAGTCGCACCGTTGACCCCTGCTCCCGGGCTGCTTCCTGGGGGGGGAGCCTCCCCCGAGCTGTCAAAAGGAAGAGGGAAGGGAGGAAGGCTGCTGGCAAAGCGGTGCGGCTCCCCCCCACCCCGTCGCCACCACCCAGGAAGCAGCCCACCATGGGGGAGGCTTGCTCCACCCCCCATGGGCATTTTGCTCCCAGGATGCTCGTTCTGTCCCTGGGGATGCTTGCCCCACCCCCATGGCCCCGCCCCTGGGTGCACAGCATGTGTGACGCTCCGGGTGCTAGAGCAGCTAGCTCCGCCTCTGCCCACCGCTATCCATCTGACCTGCCCACAAAGACCTGCCAGTCCTACTCCATTTCTTCTTTCTTAATGGGACTGGCTTCCCCACTCTTTCCTCGTCATTTCAACCTCCCACCTTATCTCACTGGGCTCTGGGACTGCTGGCTCTTCCTTAATACATTTGTAGATTAGCTGCTCCTTCCATTAGCAAATTAGAAATCCTCCAACCCACTAGTTAGGGAGAGGTTTCCTCTTCCTTTCATGCGTGTCTAGATCCCAGCCTTGCCTACCATGTAAGCGTCCATGCCTCTCGTGAAAGAGGGACCATTTTGAATCAAATTCTGTGGCTTTTCGGGAAATGGTTGGTTCTAGACAGCAATGTCCCTACATTTCGTTAAGGAGAAAATTCATTGTTGGGGAAGTGTAATTCACAAAAAGAGATTAACAGAAGACGACGGTGGGCATGTCAACCAGAGTGTAGCAGGGCTCACACCTTCACAGCACAGGCTGTAGGAGAGGGTGGCTTGAGCACGACAAGACTGGGAAGGGCAGGAAGGATGGCGGCTGCCCCCAAATGCAGAAGCAAACCCCCTTCCTCCCAGTTTGTGCTATATCAGTCAAAACAACTGGGATCCACTTTGAGCCTTCCAGAGAAGGTGGGTGTGAAATAATTGAATGGTCACGCAGAGCACCCACTCAGCTCTTCCACCATCACTGCTTTTGCAGTTGTGGAAACCAGTTTCTAATGGCCATCTAATAATAAGAAAGTATAATTTACACAGATCGCTGTAAAGAGTGGGTCATTCTGAGGCTTTAAGAGGAGTCACAAAATCTGGGAAGCTGCATATTGAAACAAAATAAATAAAACCACAGGTGGATCCTTTCTTTCTATGGCACAGAGCTGGTCCTTGGGCTGTGCACGGCTAGTGCTAGTCCCAGGCTATCAGGAGGTACTTACAGTTCAACGACCCTTCAGGAGCTCTTTGGGGGCTGCTCCAGAATGGCCAGCAAAGGAGTCCTACAACACTCCTGTACCATGTCTCTTAACTCAAACTGCCTGTGCACTTGAATGCCAGCATTTCAATATCAAAGGCTCAGGTCCCTTGGTCAATGCTGGGGATTACAAGCTTTATGAAAAATCAACATGCAGATTGATTTTTGGTCAGATAATGTTTTGCCATGTTTTGAACCCAAGGATGATAAAGGCATAAACTGTTCAATTTCTCCCAGATGCAAAAGTTACCCAATGTAGCAGAAGCTTTTTGTGCACCTGAAAGTCAAAATAGCTTCTGACAAAAGTTAGGATGGAGAGCAAGCCATGAATGCCTGAGGATTCTACCTGACAGAGAGTTTAGAAGAACCAAAATGAAACCTCCAGCAGCCAGGTGAGATACCTCTCCTGGGAGATGCGAGATCCTGAACAGGGCAGAGGGCCCAACCACCCGGCCACTCTGTGCTTCTTATCTCTTCCTTTAATTGGTTTAATCTAGCCTGCAGGTCCATGCTGAACAAACCCCAACAAGATGCTGTGCGTACTTGTCTGAGACTCCTTTGCAGGCAACAACCCCCAGCCTTTAGTGGGCTGATGCAGTCCCAGCAACAACAACCAAAAGAGAGAAGGACGTTTTGTGCTTCTCAAGAGTGTCCGTTTAAGCCTTCTTGGTATCGCGCGGCAGAGAGGCAGGATGTGCAAAGAGTTAAACAGCTCACATTTCCATTACACTTTGCCACTGGGCACAACGAATTTGATGTAATTAAGAACCATTTAGGAGGCAAAGTGTGAATGGATCCAACTGCACTTCTGAATTTTTAAACGGATCCTAAGTGGGAGACAGTGGCCGGCTGCAGCCTCTCTCCGGAACACAAAGAGCTGCTCCTCTGCCGTGCTGAGTGGAGCCCTCGGAGCAAAGGTAGGGGATGGGGGAAGCAGATTACAAAATTCAGTCACATTTGAAAATTTTCTGCTACAATAATTCACTTTATGTAGAATTAATGTGGCTGATTGAACGTTTGTGCTGCAATTTACTTATAATTAACATTTTATGGTGAACAGATTTCACCATCGCCTTCATGCTGGGAACTCCGAGCCATAGGTCAAAAACAGAGATGAAACAGAGAAGCACAAAATATTCTCACTGAAATATTAATGAGATTTTAATTTACTGCTTTAAAAATACATCTTTCATCAACGTCTGTATATCAAATCATTATTTCAATTTCCCCCCTCAAATCACATTAAAACTATAATGAACTTTTCTGGCCTTTGAAAAGCTCTGAGGGAGAGACATTTGTTTTGAAGGAACATCCCTGGGGAGGAGCGCCAAAGCACCCCCCTCCAGCCCATGGCTCTCTGGCTGACCAGGACCATTTACTGCCCGACTCTTGGCCCACTGGCTTCTGCAGCCATTGCTGCACTCTGGAAAGGAAGGTAAAGTGAGGGTCAGTCAAGAGGCTCACCCAAGATCCCCTTCTCCTTACTGAAAGCCAGGGCCCCAGGGACTGAAGAGAAACTCCAGCTGGCCAGCCCTACATATTTCACTTACTGATTTTATTTCCCATTGCTTTGAAATGTTTCTCAGGAATGGGGGTGGGGGAAGCGGGTGGGGGGGGGAATCTAGGCTGCTTTTCAAAATAAGGATTTTCCCCCAAGCAACACACAACATTAAAAGCAAAATTATTAAAACAAAATGTAAATTCAAAAGGCAGCATACAAACATTTAAACCTTAACAAGTAAACCATTCCAAATTCAAAGCCACCCAAATCCACAGTTTTCAACAGCAACAGCCAGCAGCCTTTGCAACAGCCTCAGGTGCTGGATTACCACTGCTCAAGTCAAAAAGCAGTGTTTTAAGGTGTATTTGTGAAGATATCCCGATAAGGTTGCCATATGTTCTCTTTTTCCAGGACACGTCCTCTTTTTCATGAGCAGAGTCGTCATAGCAATCCATAGTTTAAAACTAGAAATCAGCAAATGTGTCCTTTTTTTTGCTCTTCAAAATATGGCGACCCTATCAGCTGAATGCTGAAAAGAAGGGCACAGTGAATTTCTGCCTGCCACACAGCTGTTGAAGGTAAAAGAGCCTTGCTCTCCTCCACTGCCAACTCTTAAACCATACCAGTGGGTTTCTTGAGCTTCCAAACCAGTTATGTTACTGCAGCTATTGCATCCATTGATCTTAGGCTGGCAATATGACATTCAGTGCTAGACCAGGACTGGTATTTCAGATGGCAGAGGCGGGGGTGGAGGGGTCAAAAGAGATTGAAGAATTACAGCAGTCAAGGCTCAGATGCTGCCCGTGCTTGCATAAATTCAAGATTAAATTGTTAAAAAGCATTCTAAGAGCATTTGCTTTGGTTATTTATTTATATCTCATAATAATAAGTACAACAATGTCATCAGCCCAGGTCAAGCAGGCGCCCTTTTATTTTACTTTTTTAGCAAAAGGGATTTGATGCTTTGACATTAATGTATATACCAGAACAATCCACCCCCAAGAATTTCCCTAACCTACCCTCCGGAAAGCAATTAATCCCCCTCCCATGTTGCTGCTACAATCAACTGATCAGCATCTACATCTGTATTTCCCTTAAAAAAACAACCAACACACCATGAGCCTGAATAACAACACTAGTCTACACTGCAGGGTTGTCATGCACTACTCTTTCTCAATCCTCCCGTCACCCCCACTTTAGCAATATTAGTATAGCAACTCTGAGCTATTTTGCATGGCTGATGTAATCCATGCTTTCTCAACCATAATATCCTCCGTGCAATATGGATATACTAATCATGGATTTTATTTGTATTTCCATTTGCAGGGTGTCACATGAAATTAATCCTGTGCTACAAAGAGCATGAAGTCCTGTCCTCATTGCACCCTTTTGGTTTGGCTGGACATGCCGCTGCCTAGTCACTGCTACACTAAAATCCTAGATTTCTGAATTATTATCTCTGATCAACAATTACTTGTCTGTTACAGAAGAAGAAAGCATCAAAAAGACTCAGCCATTCCTTTCTCTGTTGTTTTGAATCTAGCAAAAAAAAAAAAGTTTGAGCCACAGAGCTTCAAAATGACCCAGGAAGTCCCTTCTCCATTGTGTGCAGAAGGGGTTTCCTGGGTCATGCTGGAGCTGCTTTGTGCTCTTCTCTGATGTGTGGGTCACTCTGCATTTATCTGTAGCACTTGCCAATCACAGCGGTGATCACTCACAGCCTACAAACACTGAAAAGTGGGAACAGGCTCATATTTCATGAGGCTTTGGGGGGTGGGGAATAGTGCCTGCACAGCTTGCTTCATAACATTTGTTCTACAAGGGCTAGAAATTTACTTTTAAAAAAAGAAAAGAAAGCTCAGAGTCTGCTCTCCTGCTGGCTCTGGGCTCGGCCCCTCCCTCTCAGGGACTGCTGCAGGAAACAGAGAAAGTGTCCTTCTCTTGAGTCAGGCCATTAGGTCATCTAGATCAGCACTGTCAACACTGACTGGCAGCAGCAATCCAAGTTTCAAGTTAGGGGAAATTCCCAGTCCTATCTGGAGGTGCCATTGTTTCCCCACTTCTAATTTTATTATTTTCAGAAGCATATAATTTAATAATATAATAATATAAACCTTTGTACATTGGTGGTGGTGCAATTGTGGATTGAACCAGGGATCTTCTGCATGCTGAGCAAAGGTTTGACCATTTAGCTACAATGCGCCTTCCTATGAACAGGATGCTAGACTAGGTTGGCCTTTGGTCTGACCCAGCCCTAAGGCACTCCCGCCCATATCACATCAAAAACATTCACCGACATTTCTGCCTCAGAGTCGTAGGCTCTTAATTTCAGTCACCGCTAGCAAGGAGTGCGGCTGGCTATGCAGAAGAGGATATTACCATTACCATACATACGAACTGGGGAGGAAATAAGATGGTAACAATGAGAAACACACACACACACACAAAGAGAGAGAGAGAGAGAGAGAGAGAGAGAGAGAGAGAGAGAGAGAGAGAGAGAAATCAAAGCAACCTTTCCTTATTTCTCTCGTAATAATCTGGTTTTTGCTGCAAAGATTGCAAGAACAGCCCCCTCACACACCATCCCCTACCAATCCCAGGCCTCCCTTTGAGTTCATTCTGTGTATTTACGCATTCTGAAAGAAAGAAAGGAAGGAAAACCTAATGAATATACTCAAAACAGCAACCTTGTCCGTGTTCAAAAGGCCCTGGATTTTGCTCCAAAGTTGCTGTTCCATAGTAGAAAGATAGAAACATCCCTGGGAATTATTACTAATTTTTAAACAGCACTAAAGAATTAAAGCACAAGAGAAAAAGAAGACATGCAGGAGGAAGGGGGGAGGAGGGGGGAGGGGGAGAGCGAGGTTAAGCTCAAAGGCAGAGAGAGCGAAATGGACCAGATTATACAAAATTAAAAAGCAAATACGAGCAGACAATTTGTGCCGAGTGATTGCAAGCAATTACAGGCTGGCTTTTCTGGAGGGAAAATGGGTTGGGGGGGTGCATTTCAGCTTAAAAGGAGACTTTATTCATTCCTGATCAGCTTCTCCTTCTATTCTCTCTTTTATTCTTAGATATCTTTTTTTTTTTTTTAAGGCGGCCCTTCAGATGTTACACATCCAGCCCTGTGAATCCCACCTCTGGGCAGTGAGGGTGGAATTCAGCATCCAATCGGCTCTTTCTACAGCCCTGAAAAACCAATTTGCTCATAAAGATTTTTTTTTTTTAAGGGAGAAGCACAACAAGAGGGGGCTGGAGTTGCTCTTGGAGGAGAGCTTCAATTTCACTGTAATTGTCAGAAGAAGGGCTGCTTTGATCTACAGAATCATGATTATCTTTCAAATGTCTCTGCATTAATGCAGCAGCTGCACTTTGGCAGGAGGGCATCAAGAGGGTGTTGCAGGATAACCTCCGGCTTTGGCCCTGCTTAGCTCCCCCCACAAGCCTCCCTCTTCACTCTTCCCCCCACCCCACTTATTATTTCCAAGGCCACTTAGGAAGATGCCCCACAAGCAGCAGCGGCAGATGTAAAGCTCTTCGTCACCAGCCTTGGTGTTTCCGAGAAGGTCCCACCAAAGGTTTGGGAAGGAGCTCTTCAGGCAACACAAGAAATGCTCTTGCCTGTCAAGCCCCCATCCCTGCTCCCAGTCCCAATCCCAGGCAAAGGCAACTGGGAGGAGACTTGAATGTTGGGTGAAGGCTCATCTTCTGATCTTCATATTTTTGTTCTCCATCCTGCATTATCCAAACAGAAGAATTTTCTTCTCTTTGTGTTGCATGCTGTTGCTACAATCTTCAAACCCAGTTCTGGAAATCACGATCCACAGCATGGTCTGGTTGGGAAGATGGAGCCTAGGAGAGGCCCTCATCTGTGCACCTGCAGCTGCCAGGTGGCAAGACTAAGGGCCCGGTTACAGCTTATGGGGACACTGGATGGCTGCCAGAGACCCACCTCCCCAAAGAATTACTGGGCAAAAGACACAGGTGCCACTGTATTCCATGATCTCACCACCACCACCAATCCAGTTCACTGACTGCCACTGACTGGAGGAGACAAAGTGCACTGGATGCATGGATTCATGCCACATGTTTCTTTTGCCAAACACTACTGAGGGGATACAGGTTGGTGGGAGCTGCGTCCCCCTCCCACACACATGAAGCCCACCCTAAATCACTGGAAGATAAGCAGTCACCTTCATTTCTCTGATGCAATTTTTTTGGCCCTCAACCCCAACACTACATTGCTCCTTGATCCATTTCTCGGCTGCCCATCCAAGGCTTAAGGCTCCTTATAGAAGCTACTGACTGTTTTGTTTTTGTGAGAAGTGGGGCATTTGCAAAGGGGAAGAGGAAGACTTGCTTGGGAAAGCCAGTAGGCCCACCAACCTCACTTTCCCACCTGCACGTGCTCCCCACCTAACCTTATGCTAATTAGCCGTGCAGCCCCACCAAGAGCAAAGTTGCCTGCCACGTCCCCCTCCCTCACCATGATTTATGTTCAATTTGTACAAATGGAGAAAATGAGATTTCTGATTTCAATGCCATTTCTGCAATGAAGTGATTAAAAGAGAGAGAGAGAGAAAGAGAGAGAGTAGGGGAGAGGGAGGCACTGCGTTCGACTGTATAGAATATTGATCCCGGCGCTATTTTCCTTTGCAATAACCATTAGCCCTGTATTATTTGCAAACCTCTAATGTGAACCCGAGGATGTAATTTACATTTCTGCTTTCCTTATTTGCCTTAACAAAACAACAACAAAAAGCTTTGGGCCTTTCAATCTATCCACATTGTCAATAAAATCAGCAGCTGATAGGAATTTGTGCATATGCTAAACTGTCATCTCCATGTAAACGACAGAGGGTAAAGTGAGGAGCAGAGGGGACTAGGAAGGCTTCAGATTGCCTAGACTTGGCACAGGTCTCCTCCTGTGTCCATCTTATACCTGTTATTTGCTCCCCCCTCACCGAGAGCACAGTCTTGGCTCCTGGAAGCAATGCACAGGAAGCCATGAAGGCAATAGGCCTGGACGTGGCCTGGGGAATATAGCCACATAACGAACTCAGGGCGCTTCCAGATTTTTGATTCAGGATTCAGTCACAAACTGGCAAATGAAGGCTGCACAATTAAAGTTGTTTGGGTGGTCTTGTGCAACAAACCCACTTCTCCAAAAGAATTTATTTTATTTTATTTTGCAATCAGGAAAGTGATGAAAAAATGCACTGGGATAATATACCCTCCAAATGTCCCGATTTTCCAGGGACAGTCCTGGAATTACAGAAGCCGCCACGGTTTCTGATTTGATCCTGGACTGTCCCACTTTTCCAACAGGACGTCCCTATTTTCATTGGAGAAATGTCAGAAGAGATGGAAAAGGACATCCCTCTTTTCATCAGAGAAATGTTGAAGGGTATGGGATAACACTTGCTTTGATGCAACATCATCTAACCACCCCTCAAACAAACTGGAAAGAATGCTCACTGAATGGCCAGCATCATCTAATCTGCCTGCAAATGAGTCAGGATGGATCCTTAGTAAAGAAGTGGTCTCGAAGTGGCCTCTCACACCATTTTACAGCCAGCCATTTCATCACTCCAGATCCTGGAAGGGGCACATCAGGGGCACCTAAGCTGTGACCCTCCAAATGGTCCTAGACTACAGGTTCCATCACCCCCAAATGTGGGCCATGTTCACTGCAGTTCAGCAACATCTGGAGGGCTGCAGATTAGCCACAGGGACACTTTGCAGAGGGTTGCAACTGCAGCCAATAAACTACAGCGAAAGAAGGTGTTTCAAATGTGCTCTAAAGGTATAGTGTGTACACTGAAACAGGCACATTGTAGGGTAGATGATGCCCCTTGTTATGTGATGGGTGGCCAGTGTGACTGAGCTATGCCCCTCCCTACAAAGGTCCAGCTCTTTGTTAATGGGCTTTAGGTTACGATGGTGGACCTATTCCAGTTCATAAGCACCCAGCCAGCCATCAAAGAGGCAACAGGCAGTAAAGAAGCCCAAAGAGGTGTGTGTGGAATGGAGAGGTACTAGAGACAGAAAGGCAGGTGTGGGGACGGGACAAGCAAGGTAGCTCTTGCCCTTCAGCCAGGAGGGATGCAACACTCTTGCCTCTGAATCAGGAGGACTTTGTCAGGGTGGGGAAAACAGTCATGCAAAGGTCCAAATCCACCTGGGACTCTCATGCAGAGATTGCTGGAAAAGCCCTTACTGAGCTAACT
Organism: Podarcis filfolensis; assembly: GCF_964270895.1. Classification (NCBI taxonomy): domain Eukaryota; kingdom Metazoa; phylum Chordata; class Lepidosauria; order Squamata; family Lacertidae; genus Podarcis; species Podarcis filfolensis. The sequence continues at coordinate 42,994,076 of NC_139611.1, forward strand.
GCACAAGGAGTTTGTAACGCAGGTACACACACCTGCGCCACACACACCAGTCCAAGGAGAATCAAGATGGGGAGGAAGGGATGAAGTCCTGAGAAGTTGTCAGACATCATGTTGCCACTTGGGTACCAGCTCCGGACAAAGGAGATGAGGAAGTTTCTAGGCATCCCCAAAAACAAGGAGAAGGAAAGCAGGAGAGGGAGCCCAGCCCAGCTAATGACCCTTAATTGCCACAAGCAGCATGGCACTGAGGCCAGGCGGCTGCTTTGCATTCTTGGGATGTAGGGTATGCAAATGCCTCCCAAGGGCTGACACAGTTTCTCTATTGTGGATCCTGAGGGTAACAAAATTAGCCTTTGGCAGCCATGGTAATTGGGAGGTGCGGTTCCCATTAGGAGTCTACAAATTATGAAGAAAAATGGACCAGGGGCTTTGTCGCAAATAATAATAGCAAGAAGAAAAGAGCAGGCGCCTGCCTCTGTTCCCCCCCCCACACGCCAAATCTCTCTCTTTATTTCTAGATGGTGCAGTTAATGCCTCCTTGTTTAGTAACAAGAAAATAGTCTGCAGTCCCCTGCTGGACTTTTCCAAGGCAAGATCACATGGTGGATAATATAAAATCCAATCCGAAGATGGAGTTGCAGCAGAGCCAAAGTGCCAGTGGCTGATCCAGACAATGTTCTTGTCCCTGCTTCGCCCCCACCTTTGTTGTGAGTGAGGACTGAGACCTGCAGCAACATGGAAGGATGTGCTTCCTGGTCCCTGAAGGGCTAGACATCTTTGAACAGTCCCAACCCATGACTTCTTCTTTCCCCTGCTGCAAATGGGGGGTCCTAGCCTGCTCCCAAATGTGCCTGCCCGGGATGAAGGTCCCAGCCGCTGAGAACTTGAAATGCTCTGCCAACATCTTCAATGGCTGCTGACCCTCTCACAGTGCAGATACTGCAAGTCAGAAAATGAGTGGCCTCTTTGATCTCCCTGCCAGGAGACCAAATGTCACATTCAAGAAGCCCCAGCCCCCCCCCCCCCAAGTTTACACCTGAGACTGTTTCCCTCCTGAGTCCTGAGGGTTTTCCATACTACTGGGTCAGGGTGGCAGAGAATGTGAGAAGTTTCACATACATAGTGCAGCAGGCCACCTGCTCTGCAACTGTGCTGTGTTTCCTTTTGCAAGAAAACTGCAAGATGTGCCCAAGGTTCACTCAGGTTTGTGGATGAAGCTAACAGGAACAGAGGAAGTGAGGCAGATGTCCAAGGAAGGCCTCCCTCCTTACTTCTGAAGTGCATGAGGCCATTGCCAGTCGCATCAGGACACAGCCAGGGGGCTCTGGATTTTGGGCTCTGGAGGGCTCTGGAGCCAGGCAATTGGAAAGTTCCCTTGTTGTCCAGAGAAAGGCCTGAAGCCAGATGATTGGGTCTGTGCCTGCACAGTATCAGCGCTGGGTGGGGGGCAGTTTTGGGGGATGCCATGAGTGCAGCTCTGAGCCAGCAATAAAAGGGGAAATGAGGGATTTGGGAATATTGAACTGTTGCAGTCACATTTGTGCTTTGAACTGCAATTTAACAAAGGGTGCTGGGAATTATAGTTCTGTGAAGGATAAACTACAGTTCCCATGATTCTTGGGGGGAAGCCATGTGCTTCTGATGTATGGTGTGGATGTGCATGAAACTCAACCGGGTGAGCAGATGTGGAGAATGCTGCTGCTGCTGCTTCTGAGATGTCCCTCTCAAAGGAGCGTCAAGACAGAGGATGTCTGGGACAGGAGTGTAAAGAGCCGTCACAGGCCACACCTCATCCTGAATCCTGTTTCTGGTTCACCCACTAAAAGAGGAACTCCACATACCCTGAGCTGTTTCTCATTCCTTTCTGCTCTCTACATTCTTCTTCTTGTTTATTATTATTTCAAACCAGGCAGCACAACAGCAGCCATTAAACAACACCAGTCAGGGAGGTACCCACTAAGTCTGCATGAGGACGATCCTGCAAGCGACACAGGGTGTGTGGCAGAATGAAAGAGGAGGAACAAACTGTGCCTGGGGATGGGGGGGCCCATTACCTCTCCCCCAGGTCCTGGGGTAACAGGCGGTCAGCCTCCCCACTCCACTCCTGCAGGAATCCAGAGCAGCCCTAAGAGATTACGAAATCCCAAACCCAGAAAGGCTTCATGAGCTGTGCAGACGAGTTGAAGGGAACAGCTCACTCACACAATGACAACAATGCTCGACTTTTTCATACTTATGCTAACTCTCCATCATAGAAACCGCCGCAGTCAATGTCTTAACCCCAGATCTTTATTTTTTCATTGTTTCCCCTCAGGGCCTCTTTAAGGAGCCGGCAGAGGAGCCACTTTCCACGTCGGGCGCAGTTGGCACGCCGGCCAAGTGTACTTAAACTTTGCGTCTGATCAAGTTATGTGTATTGGATCTGAAACCAGCAAGTCAATTCTTCCAGGTCCCTAAGTGGCGATTTGTGGTAATGTCTACATCAATACGAAGAGAGCGGTTTGCTAGCTGGTTTACGTAAAGCAAATGCCTGCAGGATGGGAGGGGGCCTCCAAGGGTTCTCCCAGCTAATGGTGTTGTGCACATATGGTGGGGGGGGGGCACAAGCAGAGGCCAAGCAGGAGAGGGTGCTTTTTATGCAAACCTCCAGGCAAAGGAACCACCACAACCACACCTCCTCCTAACTGAAGGGTTCTTTCCCATTTCCACCAAAGCTTCTCTTTCCCAGCCTACCAGCATCTCTCTGCCATCTTCCTGGCAAGCACCACCCACCTGTCCTGAGGTGGAGAAGGATGGGGAGCCTCTGGAGGCGACCTGTGGGCCAGGCCAGGAGATGGAGAACTGGGTATTCTGTCACAGGGACTTCCCCAGAATGGCAGGCTGTGCTTTCTCTCATTTGCTTGGTTTTCGGAGGGGGGGCTCTTGGCACACAAGGCTGTGTGAAAATTGATTTATGGGATCCATTGCTGTGGGATGCAGTGATAGCCCTACAACAGAGAGAAAGAACAAGGAGGTTTAAAGGGGGATTAGAGGAATTCATGGGTGAGTGGGGAGATCTGTCAATGGCTGTTTGTCATGGTTGGTCTGTGGAAGATGCTCTGGGTTTAGCCTATACTGCTCCTAACATTTGCTGGCAGGCACAGAGCAGGGAGCACTTATCCCTGCTTGTGGGCCTCTTGAAGGCATTGCTACTTGGTGGGGCAGATGAACTGAGGTGATTCCTGCTTCTGATCTCTCCCCTGAACAAGCCTTCTGGTGTGCCTTCAACAGCATGGCTACTCTATACCAGACACGCTCCCCTGCCTGCATCTACCTGGCCACCTGGCCTAGCCAGATGAAGAAGACAAGAGAAGAAAATTTGAGAAAATTCCACCAGAGTCCTGGCTACATGTAAGATTTCCCAGAATGTTAAGCAGCACTGCTCACATTCTTCTTTTGAAAGCGTCAACAGGATCCCCTTGCCCTCGGTGACTCCCAGCTCCTCTGTGGCAGTGCAGGTGAGCAAAAGTATGATGGAACAAGGTTGGGAGGTGCAATGGGAATTTCTTACATTCAGTTTTAAGACACCAGATGCCCATTGCCTCTGTGTGCTTTCTTGTGAGAATCAACCCAACGTCACTGAAGTCCTTAAGTTAGTCATAAACATCCCTCAGATCTAGAAAGGCTCTCGAGAAAGACTAGCTCGCAGCAATGACCTCAGGAGAACCTTCTTACGTCCTCTCTAGGATTTCAGGACAACCTTCTCTGAGCTGCCTCCTCCTTCTTCATCTTCCTCCTTTCCTTGACCTCTGGACCAGTTTCACCCAACTGAGATGCCCTCCAGGTGTTTTGAACTACAACTCCTATTAGCCTCAGCAACATGTTGGCTAGGGAGGAAGGGTCACAAAGGAGCCACCACTGCAGCAAAGATTTCCATAGGTGGAGAGAATCTGCTTCTCCATTTGACACTGCTAAGTTTAGTCCTCTTAAGTACCAGCTCCCCGCTGCCTGCTGCTGCCACCATGACAGTGATTCTCTTCTATTTCCCATTAATTATTCGTTTTGCAATTGTACATCTCCATCCCTCTGGGATTGTGCTGCTGCTGGCATTTGGCACACAATTTATGGAAAGTTTCCATAAATATGATGCTGTTCAGAAAAGGAGCAAGATATTAGTTTAGAATTTGCAGACTATCACAGGCTGAGGACACACCACTGATTTATCGTCCCCTGTAAATTCAGAGGCACGGCTGGTGCTGCACTCATAAACTGCATATGAGCTGGGGTTGGCGTTTCTCTCAAGCCCAACCGACTGCTGGGAGGACTCAACAGCCACCAACTGCAGAGATGGCGGCCTACTGCCCCTCTGGCCTCTTCGGCCTACCTGCTAGAGTCAGGGATTCTTCAGCAGCCATTGCCACTAGGAATGGTTGACCTAGATTCTTCTGCTGGACAAGGACTCCTCTGAGGTCCTGGGCCTGCCATGATTGATTTCGGCTCCCCACTGCTCTGCTCACACCTTCCTCCCACAAACAGCAGCAAACCAGGCCTTGGATGATACTCCTACTCTATCCCATAAATGCTTTGCAGCTGCATACCCTCCAACATGCCACAGAGGAAAATCCGGCTGTATGTCTTTTGGGGCTGCATGCCGTGTGAGTCACGTGACTCGCATAAGAACACAGCTCCGAAAAACTTACATCTTTTCAGAGCCAGATAACTCATGTGAGAGCATAACTTACATCTTTTCAGATCCAGATAACTGGGGGGGCCCCAAAACGAGTGTCTTTGAGGGCTGTGATCTTGTGGAAGCCAAACAGGACATTCTGGGATCCAATCAGAAGCTGGGATGGCTTCCGTAATTCTGTGATGTCTCACTTCAAGTGGGACAGTCGTGGGGAATGGCAGTTGACAGGGCTGGAACACCTTCAGGTTTGCAGTCTTGGTAGCAAATGGCAGCAGGGAAAATGTTTTCTAATGCAGGTTTCCCCTTGGGGGAGCTGGGGGGGGGGAGCTGCAACATTCCTTTGGGAATTTTTGTAGCCACAGCCATCTGTATTCATTCAGCTACTTGACAGCCCACAAATCCTGCTCCTGTACAAGAGGAAACGAAGGAGTTCCGATGCTGTACTTCATTTTAAAACTGGCCTAAACAGATCTGCAGACAGACAGATTCACCTTTTGATGATGCTGTGAACTGCCGACAGTGGTTGTCTACACAGCATCTCAGTTCTGCTCCCCTCTGCCAGGGATAGACTTTCCCATAAGAACATAATAGCAGCCCTGTTGGATCATGCAAATGGTCCAGCTACTCTTCCATAGTGTCCAGTTGGGTGACCCTCGGAATCCCACAAGCAGGACATGAAGACAAGAAGCCCCCTCCTGCTTCTTGCCTCCCTGGAAACTCAGGCTCAGGAAAGAGACTAGCTCTTCATATGTCCCTATACACTGGCAGCATCCATAAGCGCTATGAGCTGGATATTGTGGGTGGTGGGTATCTTACTCCCCAGTCAGATGCTATGCAGAAGATGCCATGTGTGGCTTTGGAAGATTGCTTTGTACAAAAAAAAAAAAAAAAAAAACCAACAGTCCAGCACTCAGCTACAACCTTCCTCTGTACATCTAGGAAAAGAGGTCACAGCATGGCTTGTATGGGTGAATCCCAGACCCAATGGTGAGTTTTGCCACAAGTTCAACAGCCACATTTGTCTTAAAACTGAATCTGAAAGGAATAGGCACCCTTCCACTGGGGAGACAAACTCTCGGAGGGGCTTGCACAAGCCCAGTTTCCACAGGACAGGAATAGCAGCAACTGACCTTCCTAACATGGCATAGCTGAAGGGAGATATGAGGTTGCTGCCTGCCCTGAGGTTAAGATGGACTGGGCCATAAAACCCAACTTTCATACTTCAAATGTTTGTGCTCCTCCTCCATGAAGGAAAAAAGAGAGCAGTTTCCAGAACAGCAAAGTTGGTCCAGTTTAGGAGTAGAAAGAATGCCTGCCGTGATCAGATTTACTGCTAGAAAGGAACATGCATGCATCTTGGCAAGCCTGAAATGTGTCATTATGAAACATTTAACCAGTTTAAATCTCTCTCTCTCTCCCTTCTCTGATGCCCTTCTGAGTGTCTGCGATTTACAGCTCTCAGTCGATAATCAAGCCCAATAGCGTGGATGAAACTGACAATCAGAGGAAGCATCTAAATGAAACAGAATTGGAGTCACTTTCGAAAGATCCATTAAAGTAAAGAATTCTACTGAAGACTCTATGACAGCACTTATTAGAAACACCTCAGAGCAAGAATCAAACTGTGAACGGAATGGAAAATCTCAATGAGTGCTCAGAATTAATTAGGGAAAGTTTGGAAGAAGAGCTCCCTTGTAATCAGGGGAATACCTATTTGGGGTTTGGCAGGGATGGGGCTCATTTCTTTCCATATGTAGTGCACCTTCCAAGGCTAACTGATTTGGAGGAAGCCCACCTGGCTTGCAAAGGCTGCTCTGGGAGCCATCAAACAGGGCTTGGACCCAGGCCCAGGCAACTGCCCTTGCTTCAAAGCCAGAACTGTTGCTTCTTGGCCAGAGGGCATCTCTGGAAAGCACTTGGGCCTCCCTCCTTGCTGAGTCCCCATCAGGCCATCTCCCCTCTCAGATAGCAGCACCTTTGCTTCCTTCCTCCCACAGCCCTTGGATAATTTCCCTGGCTATGGACTCCAGCCTGACCTCAGAACTGTGGTCTTGTCTTTGCAGGGAGCCACAAGGTTCTTAGCTTCTCATCTCTTAAAAGTGCCCTTGCCCCCTTCTGCATCTTGCCTGAGGCAGCCTTGTCTTGCCATCAGGGCCTTCTTGGCTCAGGTGAGATGAGGCTCAGGCTGGATACCAGCAGGCCAAGGCAAGAGTGGAGGCAGGAGGGCAGACCCTCCAAGTGTCCCTATTTTCCAGGGAGTCCTGGATTTACAGAAGCCATTCTGATTTGACCCTGGAATGTCCTACTTTTCCTTAGGATGTCCCTATTTTCATCTGAGAAATGTTGGAGGGTATGGAGTTATGTGACCCTCAAGCCACAAAGATGGAACTATACAAGCTTTAGTAGACATCTGAAGGCAGCTCTGTACAAGGAAGTTTTTTAATGCTTAATGTTTTATTATGTTTTTATATATGTTGCAAGCTGCCCAGAGTGCCTGGGGCATCCCAGTCAGATGGGCTGGGGAATAATAATAATAATAATAATAATAATAATAATAATAATAATACAGTAATAGAATAGAATAGAACATCCCTATTTTCATCGGAGAAATGTTGGAGGGTATGGGTTCTGGCTGAATGCAGGGGCTCTGGCTTGGTTCTGTGGCCACACAGCTCCTATGTTGCTTCAGCAGGGAACAAACTGAACCTCACCCAGCCCTATGTGGCTGCAGCAGAACAGCTGTCTCCTAACCACAAGCCTGGCAGGCACTGGAAAGTTCTGCTTTGCTTAAAGGGCCCAGCCCTCTCCATTAGTCTCTTGCTGCAATGGAGTGGAATCTCCGGTTGCAACGAGTCCTCCATGGAGCCTTCCAAGCCTGAGAATGGCATCCTCTGGCTGCAGGGTGAGGAGGAGGACACTGGCCCTGCAGGCTCCTCAGGTAGGAATGCTTCAGAGGGTGCCTACATACCCTTCCCCTTCTGTTTCAGAGTCTTACACTTCATCACCTGAAGAGCACTCCCTCTCTTAGCCCCTGACAGGGTAGTAGCACATTTAATTCTGACCAGTACCAATTTGACAAATCCGTATAACGAATATATTTAAGCAAGCACCTGCTCACTTCATTTTGTTTGTTTGTTTTATTATACAGTGTTTATATACTACTTCATTATAATAAAACCCAAAAAGACTCATTTGACCACCACCACCACTTACTCCACCATGCTGGAAGCCAGGCCCTTCTATGGAAGTCCAGCTCCTTTTCTGAAGCATCTTAGCAGGGGCCCAAACCCTTGATGATGCCTCTGGCTAGGTTTTGCCAGCAGGACCCCTAACCAATTGGGGACAAACCAGGCCATGCAAATGGCCCTCGGCTGCACTTCCTGATTGAATGGGGTGCACGTGGCAGAGCGGAAAAATGTCAGTAGCTGCATGAGCATCGTTCAAAACCAGGTGTAAATCTAAATGATCCTGGGCGCTCAGAGGATGGATTTGTCATTGGTTAGAAATATGGGTGAATCTGTAAATTTTGGTTTCTCTCAGCTTTTCCTTTTTTGCAGATTTTTTTAAAAGAAGTCCTCATGAAAATTCATCAGTATTTTAGTGTGAATTTCTCTGAATTCATACATTTTTGTTTGCAATGCTACCTACAATTTTATTGAGTGCAGGATGGAGGACTTGTGATGCATCATTGCTACAAATGTAAATGAGAAGCAAAGCAGCCCCTGGTATGTTGTGGCTGCTTCTTTGACCACTCTGAGCCGTTACAAATATCCACAGCCATAAAGACAGGTAGAATCACACACACCTGAATGACACCTTCTGCCTCCCTCAAATGGACCCGACTCCCCAGCTTGAATCTGTTTCTCAGTCAATTCCTCTTTAGCGGGGGTTACCTAAAGTTGACTTTGCCTCCCCATATCCTGCCTGGCCTGTTCCCTCAGGGCAGTGGCGTAGCGTGGGGGGTGCAGGGGGGGCCGGCCGCACCGGGCGCAACATCTGGGGTTAGGGCAAATGCATGGGTTAGGGGGCGCAAATCCACGGGTTAGGGGGCGCAAATTACTTGCCTTGCCCCGGGTGCTGACAACCCACGCTACGCCACTGCCTCAGGGTCACTTTGTGTTCTCAGGGAGTCAGGTGGGCCCAGATGCCTGGGATCTGGGATCTTTAGAAGCCTCGATTGCTGTAGCCAATTCCTCGCCACTCTGGTTCAGGGCAAGTAATAGCATCTGCAGCAACGACCCAGGTCATTCTCAAAGCCACACAGAGACCCTGTGACCAGGCTCTGCAAGGCCTCTTGCCCGGGGTCTATACAAATACAAAATGGATAGCCACCTCCTCTCCTGCTTAAAAGGAATGTGCTCAGGGACATGAAGGCCTGCCCTTCGATCCAACTAGCCTCTCCTATTGCCTCTCTTTCACTGTGCGAAGGCACCCCCCCGCCCCGACAACACACCCACCCTCCCCACCAAAGCTTTGCCAACAGCTGGAGAATCGCCTCTTTAATTCTGACACACGAAGGATGGTGGAAGGCACCCACCAGTTCACCTGCCTCCTGGAATTCACAGCAATTCTTTGAACGTGATAAAAGACCCTCTTCCTCTCCCCATTCCTCTCGCCTCCTTGAAGCCTGCCCAGGCCCAGACAACCAGGTCTCCCCAGCCCTTAGATCCCCGCCATCAAGGGGTTCATTTTCTGTTCAAAACATGGCAGCTTAAACAAACAAAATGAAACAGAAATACAAGAGGAGAATTATCAAAGGGAAAGGAAGAGCAAGAAATAAATGAGAAATAGGTGAGCAGAGGTCGAAGGCGACAAAGCGAGGCGCTTGACCCACCTGGAGAGCAGACCGGGCCATCGCGTCCGTCTTGGCCAATCATGCGAGCTTTGCAACGGGCAGGAAAATCCACATGGGTTCATTTGGCTGGAGAGGGTGGCTCATAAACCTTACAGTGCTGCTATGAAAGCTCTCCGAATCTCCCCACGTTTCCCCTTGTCATACCGTGGAGATTGGCTGCTGGAGAAGTGGTGTTGGTGGTGGGGCGGGCAGGCAGGAGGGGGATTGGACTGATGTGTGTTGTGGGGGATCAGCTGGCGGGGGGGAGAGGGATGGCCAGAATTATTATTTTTTAAAACTGCGTAAAGCGAACGAAGAAAACAGTTTATACCTTTAGGGTCATGTGAGGGAGCCACTGGCAAAGATATATGCAAGACAACAGCAAAAGAGGGAAGAGGGAGGGGGGAGGGGGAGAATGAGTGTGAAGGAGAGAGGCAAAAGCTTTCTATTATTCGGGACATTGGTGATGCACACGGAGGCAGTTGGAAGATTAAATTAAGTATTATATCTGCTGACCCAATTGCCATGGTTACCGGACAGCGGAAAATATTAATCAAGCCAAGCCTTTTCTGCTGAACATTCTGGGGGAGGCGGAGGTGGGTGGCGGGTGGGGGGGGGAGAGAATGCTCAATATAAATATATACATATATACATATATATATATATATATATATATATATATATAGGCATTGCTCCGTCACACAAATGCTGTGGAGGAAGGCACCTGATATTGTCAAGATAAACCATTTAAAAATATTGCTGCTGCTGCTACTATTATTATTATTATTATTCAGAGGAGAGCAGATGTCACTGCAGAAAGCTATGCTTGGAGGACAAAGATATGGCAGCCTCCAGCTCCTTCTTCCAGCTGTTTTTAAAAAAGTATTTATTAATGGCAGCAAACTATGACATTTGGCTGATTGCAAAGGCAACGGCATCTCCAAGGCTCTTTGCATCCTTCCGCCCAGGAAACATCACTGCGGCTGAGTATCCCTCCTGACAGGAGAGGTAGCAGTCTGGAGAAATAAATGATGACCCAGGTAGACAATGAGCAAAGACCGGCTGGAGAAGGCTGCCTAGGTGTGTCTCCTGCCAGCCCCTTCATGTGCAAGACTAAGCCTCTGTTGCTACCACATCCATCTGCAGCTGCTGCCATTGCACACAGAATGAGAGCCATGCATACCTCCAGGAATGGCCCGAGTCTCACAACTGAAGACTGAAGCTCTGGTTCCACCATGTTAAGGGATGTAGGAGCTTGGTGATGAATTTGAACCAGACGCTATCCTCTGATAAGTTCATAGACAACTGCCGCCTTCCCTGTCTGTGCTTTCAAAATGGGGGTGAGAGCAGGGGTGGGGCATGAACCACTGAGCCCTGTAATTTACCTGACAACAGCCACCATCTTGCTGCTACTCCGGGGCCAGCAGGTGGCACTGTAGCTTCATCTGCTTCTACTCCCAACTGGTGGTTAGGCCGAAACAGGAACTTCTTCTTGATTGGCTCGTTCAGATTATTTAACTTCCTGAGTCACTGTTGAGCTGGGCAGGGTCCAACCATTTTTTCCTTTACCTTCCTTCTAGTGTAAAGCAGAAGAGTTTCCATGTCAGAACAGACCAAGGGCCTATCTGACCTAACTCCCCTGCTCCCAACCGAAACCAGTCAGATCCCTCTGGGAAGCTCACAAGCAGATGAGCCAGCTGCCCCTCTGCCCCAGTTATCTGAACATGGAGGTTCCACTTATATGTCGTGGTTAATTATTACAGATAGATGTATCCTCCTCCTCTTCTATGTATGTGTCTAATCTTTACGTTGTCAGCAGGACAAAGCAAAATGCAGTACCAGGCATTCAGTGGTGTATGCCTGCATGTGAAGATGGAGGGTCTGTTGGCCTGGTTTAGACTCCTAAAATATGTAGAGCTCTCCCTTCTTAGTCATCTTGCCCAGCATCTTCCTCCAACAGTGTATAGCCTAAAAAAGACCACAAGTAGGACACGAAGGCCTCCCTGGCTGTCCTCATACACAGAGGATTTGGACCTCAGGAAGCAGGCAGCCTCTTCAACATATGCAAATGAGGTAGGCATCTACTTAAAGAAGCATTCTTTTCGTACAGGCCTTCCCATATTAATTCAGTGTACCGTATTTTATTTTTCTCCACTGCTGGCATTTTGATCACTTGGAAATTGTTTTTATCTTGTCTTTATGATATATTGCTTTTCTCTTTAATATACACTGGTTTGATATTTTCTAATAATAATTGGTTAAAAAGTCTAGCACAGAAATGTGAACAGAAATTCAGCTCCCATCTCATCGTTCTCAGACTGTCTATCGGGGTTTCATAATCTTTTTGGCTGTAGATATTTTAAATGCTACTCTTTTGGTCTTTAGTTTTGTAAGGTACCAGAAGTAAGTGATTGCTTGATTCCAGGTGTTCCAAATGTTCTGAAAGACTTCAGGGGTTTTAAAAAATGTTTTGAAATGTTTAATACACACATACATATGCATGTATGTGTGTGTGTGTGTGTGTGTGTGTGTGTATATATATATATATGTTCTATATATATATAATGTTCTGAAAGACTTCAGGGGTTTTAAAAAATGTTTTGAAATGTTTAATACACACATACACATGTATGTGTGTGTGTGTGTGTATGTGTGTGTGTGTGTGTATATATATATATATATATATTTGTGTGTGTGTGTGTGTGTGTGTATAATAAATTTAAAATAGTATTATTTTTATCTTTATTTATTTTTCCTGTACTGAGATACTTTGGAAGGAAGGGCAGGATAGAAATCAATCAGTCAATCAATTAAATACCTGTGTCTGTATGAGAGTTTCAACATTTTTAGCAACACAGCTGTTTCTGTAAATATACTTCTGATAAGCAGAAGCAAAAGTACTGTGTGTTAAAGACAACACTTAAAAAGAGCATTGCTGCCTTTAAAAAATTTTTAAATTTTTAAAATTAAAAAATGTTAATAATAAATATTCATCATAAAATAAACAGAACTACTCTACTGTATTACACCTTGGGGTCTCCAATAATGTCGTCTGCAAAACACTCTTTCCAGAAATACCTCCAGAATTGTAGTCACCCTACTCCAAAGTATTTCCAAAATTGTTTAATTAAATCTTTGCTTGGTGGTGGGAAAACTGCCAGAGGACGTCACAAGAATATTGCCATTCAAAAACTGTGTTACATATTTCCTATGAATTAAATAACAAAAGGCAGTCTCTGCAATCCAGTGGAGTGAACAGCAGCTGGCATACTTAAGTCCCATGCAATGATGTGGTTGAAATGCACCAAATTCTGTCTTGGAATGTGGTCAGTAATTTTTAGTCAATCCATTGAAAAGCAGACTGCGCTAAGTCTCAGTCCAGTGGTGTTGTTCTCTCAAAGGAAATACTCTCCCCATTTATTCCTTGACCCAAGGGAAACTCATGAAGCTGGAGACCTTCCCCTGCCACCCCCCCCCCAGTAGTTACTTGCCATTATCCTCTGTATTGCTGTCTGTTTACTGCTGCCTCTTGCTGCCAAGATGGCAATCACCCCATCGCACCCAGCACCCTGATCCCTTGAGTCCTGCAATCTGGAGCTTCTTGGCTGTGCATTCTGGAGTGCCCAGGCCCCTGAATCAGTGGCTGCTGCCTCTGCATAAGCCCTCCCCTTTGGCACTTCAGACATAGCTCCTTCCTTCTTACCCCGGCAACTTGCTCTGGATTCTCCTCCATCTGCCACCCTGCCCAGCTGCTTGTGGGATCCTCACAATCCTGCCCAAACGTGCCTCCTTCCCCTTGATCCAGCAACACCTCCCTCCCAGTTTGTCTGTTCCTGGCCCTGAGTCTTTGCTTTCTTCCACCCCACCAGCAGTAGCCCAGCCGGCCAGAGGCTCATGGGCAGTACCTGTCCGGCCAGTAATCCTTTCCTGCCTGGAAAATGATTACCCTGCCATGGCCAGTGTGGACGGCTTAGGGCAGCTGTGTCATATAAATTGTCAGCAATGACCATAAGCACTCAGAGAAACACTTTAATTCTTCACTCCCGCCACCGTGGGCTGATATATTCTTTCAAGGTCATTACCCAAGGCTAGGGGGGTCGCATGATAAACGAGTGACAGGCCCAATGAGGGACGGTGTGCCTGAGCAGGCCTTACATTAATTAGACAGAAGCGCTAGAGAGGAAAGGTGGCTGGGCCAAAGAAGGGGAGGGGGAGGGCTGGCCCAGGCTCTCTGGGATCTCTCACCCTTCCCTTCCCCTCCTGCAGGCCAGGAGACCAGTTGGCCTCCCTCCCTTGCCAGGTTTAGCAGCTTTACTTGTAAAACTACATATCAGATGTAAACAATACTTCATTTCTGCTTTGCAAGGACCGGGACATCCCTCTCTGCCTGTGTTCTGCTGGGTCTGCTACTTGCCCCCCACCCCTGCTTCACAGTGGACTACAGAAGAGTAACTTGCAATGAATGACACATCCGAGAAACAGCAAAAATAAATTGCTCAAAGCCAAGGAAGAAAGGCGGCACCATGTGACATTTCTCGAAAGGCATCGTTGACAGGCCTGGTACAGCCACCCGCCTTGTTAGGTTGAAAGAGCAGTAAGAGAATTGCTGGGTCAGTTCACGCACCCACATTTGTCACTTGGTGGCTACACCCTCAAGTATCAACTTGCACATCCAAATGAGGCATCCAGAACCTAAAGTAACCTCCAGTACTGTACAAAATGTCTATGGGTAGAATCACCGCACACATTCAGCCAACACTCAGCACATGTTGAATAATCAAATTATGAGGAGTCTAGCGATGTTGGTGAATGTGTGAACTCACACACTGAATCAGTTTTGTGTGGAAGCTGATGGGTGCACCCGAGCACTTGGTTCCTTGAAACCAGAAGAGGGAGTCTGGATAATATCACATCTCCCCATGTTGAGCAAAAGATTCTTGTATTTCAGGGGGTTAGACTAGATGATCCTCGTGGTCCCTTACAACTCTACAATTTGTGATTCTAAAGATATAGAGCTCAGCCACCTCTGTTCCAGCCTTTTAATTGGGTGTTACTGCAGGTGTGAAGGGAGCCTGGTTACAGCTGCTACCCTTTGGTGAAAAAGGCTCCCAGTTCGAACTGAACCATCGGTTGCATGTTGTATTTGGGGTGGGGTTGGAGATAGAGTGGAGCAGATGGGTGCAATCCCAAATGGCAACAAACAAAGCCACCGAGTAATGGTGCAATGGGCTGCACCTCTGGCCTCCCCTGCCCCCTGACATCCACATTCACCCAACAGCACATGCAGGAGTGAGGGGTCTTCCTGACTAGTGCAAGCCCTGGTGGGTGTGGGTGGATGTTCCTCCTTGGGTGCCCACCCATGGCTCCCCACTATGAGAAGAATGATTTGAGATGGCGAGCTGATTTTGTTCTTTATAAATCAACCGCTGGCTAGTCCTGAATCCAGCACTGCATCTGTTCCTTGCCTGGATCTGTGTACGCATATCAATGATTTCTTGATCTTCCTGCCCTTCGAGGTACAAGTTTAGGCAGACGTGTAAGGAAATATTTGGTGTGTGCCTGCGTGGGCGTATTAAAAGGGTTCTATGCTCTCGCTTTCTCTTCCTCGTTTTCTCTGGTTACTCTCGATAATGCTGATTTTACTGCATAAAAAGAAAGCCCCCCAGAGCATTCGGCTCTTCCCACCCCCACCCCCGCCTGCCTTCAATTCCTCATAAAGCCTCTGGCCTTACACTGCTGTTTATCACCTAAGGCAAACTCTCTCTCTCTCCCCTCCACCCAATCCCATTTCTTTAAATCTCTAAACCACAAGGCAGTGTGCGAGCAACACCGTGGGTCAAAATATCAAAAGCCGGAGCTTTCTCCGGTTTCCTCGATAACACAAACCATAAAAGGAGGCAGTAGCATCAGCGCAGGCAGTTGCCCTGACCTTAGCTGGTGATGCTGCACGATGGTTCCCGGGCAGCCTGCCCCCAGCCACACCGGCAGGTGATGGGACTGGCTGGGGCTCCAGCAGGTGTTAATGATGGAGAGGCAAGAGCAGAGGATGAATCTCACAACTGCAAGGAGGATGCAAGGACAGCATGGGATGGGTTTCATCCTGCAGACAGCACCAGAGAAACAGCCGCCTCACCCCACAACCCAGGTATCATTTCAGAAACTGTACGCCCCGTTCTGGTGCTCTCGAGGGCGAATGCATCTGAAACAGGAGGGAAGGAGGATGCGACCATTCACAACAGCCCCATCCTTTTGGACAGCAAAGGTTGCAGAACGGCAGAAGAAGAAGTTCAGTACAAATCTGAAAATGACTGGCCTGCTCTCAGCTTTGCAGCTTGGCTACACAGCGCTCTCTCTCTCTCTCTCTCTCTCTCTCTCTCTCTCTCTCTCTCTCTCTCTCTTTCTCTCCCCCACCAACATAACAGTGGTTGTCCATTCCCATCCTCCAGCCCACTCCAACTCCCAAAAATCAAGCATACATTTACAACTTTTGTTTCCCAATGTTTGGGGCGCCATGCCCCTTAGTGAATTTTATATATACCCTTAGTGTATTTTTGAAAAGCGACAGCCACTCTAAAAGCTGGCATTTCTGCAGGCCTGTAATGTGCCCTGGGGTGCTGCTTTGTCTCTTTGGGCATTCAGCCCCTCTACTCTTTGCACTTAGAAAGTCTTGTCTCTAACAAGCCTCAGGAACGTGAGAATGAGGGCCTGAAACTGCCTGTCACCAAAACTTCAGAAAAAGTCCTTATGTTGACTGGCTCAGTCCAAGCCCTGAATCTGAGTCTGCTGGCCTGGTCTTCCTGTAGTGACTACAGGGCCAGACTCAATAAAATGTGGGCCCCACAGAACATGTACATATCTCACACCTATGTAGTCAGTGTGCACACATGGCTGAATCACCTGCCCATAAAGCACACAAACATGTAGAAGGGCACATCTAAACCACGGCCGGCAGCAGCACCTCCATGAAGGATGGGCTTCAGAGATGAAAGAGACTTGTCTCACGCGCGTCAGGCAAAGGCTGCCATTTTGAACAGCACTTTCCCTTCCATCAGAAGAAACACCCCAAAGACCAGACTTCTTTCCCACCAAAGGGCACGTCCGCCTCCTGTCCGCCCCTCCCTCCTGCCCCACTTGAGGGCATGAACCAGCCGTGCGGAAGGAGTGGGGAGGGCAGCTGCTGCCCCATCTCACCTACGTCCTGTCAGCCTATGGACAGGCATTTCCACACAGCCTCTCTTATTTACGCACACGTGCAACGCGTCTAGGAGGAGAGAGCGCCTATCTCTGTGGTTATGCCTGCTTGTCTCCAGGATGAAAAAAAATACACAGCACAGTTACTCAAACACATGTAAATATCGCTCTAATCCCATTTGTTTGGCAGACCATATAAAGGCTAAGAAATGAAAAATGCACTCACACGCCCTCTGACACCCTGGCCCAGCGCATGGAGGGGAGCGCTCTCCCAGTGGCTGGCTCCTGGCTCCCTCGCCTCCCTCGCGCTTTGCTGCTAAGAAGATACTTAGAGCGCAGGGATTGCTCACAATCTGGCTGTGTGATCCACATACATGAGTTGTAATATGCCTGCTCCTATTTCGCTGCCTCTCCCTCTGCCTCTCCCCCCCCCCCGCCAGCCCATCTCTCTTGTTCTCATGTTCAGTGGTTATTTTAGCTTAATGCAATGACATCACACGGCTCCCTTCATTAGGCAGAGCCCTCGCCGTGCTGCGCGGCTCCCCTGATCACTTCCAAATGATGGGATTTAGGGAGGTCGGATATTTATTGCCGATCAGTCTTAACGTGGGACGCTCAGCTCCAGGGTGGCGGGGTGTGTGTGTTGGTGTGTCAATTTCTCTGCCCAAGGTGTACACGGGGGGGGGGGGTTGCACAGCGCGGGTGACAGCTGTGTTGTGGCTGTTTGTGTAAGCTGGCGGGGGGTGGGGAGAGAGAAGGCGAGAAAGTGAAAGGGGGGCTTTATTACACATTTTCATTTTTATACAGCAGGCTCGAATAGCTATAGGTATCTGCCCATAGCTCCAGCCTTTAATCGGTGGAGTTTTTATATCAAGTCTGAATGAGGAAACTCCAGTAGGCCCTGGGAGGGGATGGCGGGTGCAGGGGGGAGAAACCTCACTTTTCAGCATCGCATAACAGCATCACAAAGCATCAGTATTAAAATATGCACAATATATTATTTGCTTTGAGATGGCAATAATAATATTTTTTAGAGTAGTTGTGGTGGTGGTGGTTGTTATTAATTGTTAAGCTGCTGCTGCTGCTACTAATACTAGCAGCAACAACAACACCCATTTTTCTTTTTATTTCCTGCACACACCCTTTTATGTTTTATCTTCTACCTTCTGGGCTTTTGGATATCTCCGTCATTTTATCAAAAGCGGCAAATGCTAAAGGACCAGCAAAGGCCAAGCAGTGGTTCAGCAGGAATGCTGAGGAGGAGGGAGAGAGATGTCATCAAATGAGCTTCCCATTATTATGGGCTGTGGTGGACTGGCTGGGTTCCTGGGACGCCAGAGAGCCCTGAAACCCTAAATAATCAGGTTGCCAAGAAGGCTAGCCTGGGGAGGGCGAGGTTCAAAGTCTGCTCCTGGAAAGACAGACACACGCCGGCGTTTCTCCTGCAAAAGGCTATGGCTTCATTCAAGTATTTTCCTTCAAAATCAGGCCAGCACAAATCCCCGCCTGCAGAATATATACTCTGTGCCCTCCCTCGATGGGCTAGGTAATCCCTTGAATTAAGATTTCTTCTTTTTCCTGAGGGTTTTTATTTAACTGTTCTTAATAAATGAGAGCATTTAGGCACGTTTTGTTCTGCAGCCCTTGCTGGGACCAAAATTGCTACATTTGCTGAAACGCCGTTCCAGATGGCGTGTCCCCCACCCAGCTCCCTCCCCAAAAGGGCTTTTCTGCTTCTGCTTCTGGCTGCCTCTCTTTCGCTGCTGCTTGGCTGGGACGGAGGGGCAGCCGCTGCGGGACCTGGACAGCTCCCTTGCAGAGCCACAAAGCCAGGCAGGAGGAGGCCTGGTTGGCTGGCTGGCTGGCTGGCTGGTTGGCTGGCTGTCGCAATGGAGCCCCTCCATACATTTGTAGCAGCAGCAGCGGCAGTCTCTGGACTTGAACCCCCTGCCCTCTCACCTCAGGGTCTGATATGACTCCTCTCTCTCTCTCTCTTCCCCCACAACTCCCTGCCCCCACTCTCTTTTCTTCCGGCTCCTCTATCAAGCAGTGATGTACTCAGGCTGGCTGTGAATAAATGTAAGTGACCCCCACCCAGCCACCCCCACTTCCCTGAGCCTTCTGCAACTGCTGGAGAGGGAGAGAGAGAGAATGAGAAAAAGAGAGAGGAGGAATGAGAGAGAAGAAAGTGAGGGAGAGAGAGAGCAAGCAAATGGCCCCGACTTCCTCCCAGGTAATTAAAGGGTCTGTTTTCAAGGTTGCGTGGGTAAAAGACAATTTGGCCTAATGAAGCATTGATCGGCCAGCACTAAAGGTAGAAAAAGAGATGCTGACTCTCATCCATTCAAAGGTACCTTTCACTGCTGTAAAGCAGAGAACCGGGGATTGTTCTGGCTCAGCTGTCATTGCCTATGACCTGCTTTAGGGGGGGAAAGATGAGAATTTGCTTTAAATTTATTTCGATTCTGTAATGGCGCCGAGGTATATTATATGTCAGGCTGGGTACGATTATTAATCAGTGGGAAATTATATTTGCACGTGTGCGTGTGTGTGCTCTTCTCTCCACCCCCTTCCCCTTTTCTTCCCCCTTTTCTGCTTCTACCGAATATTGCGTCCTTCATTATTCACATTAAGACCCCCACCAATCAGCTCTTCGGATGCTGAATGCGTGAGGTCAGTTATGGAGATGCAGGAAATTACTGCGGATTGGTGGGGACATTTTTGTCAATTTGTAAGCAAAAGCCGGCGTTATTGCAAGGTTTTCATCACTGTCGATTTGTGCCGGTACAAGATATCTCAAAACAAAACCCTCCAAGGCACTGATGGCGGACGAGGCAAAATATCTGAGCAGAAATCTTTAGGCGCCGATATTAATGTTCCGGCAATCAGAGAGAGGAAGTGTGTAATTTTTCCACTTGAGACCAATCCAGTTCTAAGCCAAAAGCCCTAAAACCTGCCTCCGGTGGCATTTAAGCCTCATCCCAGCCAGGTTCTGGAGCTGGCAGGCAGGCGGACAGCGGCCTCCGTACATTCCCCTCAGCTGCTGGCCACCCTGACCCCTCTGACCCCTGAATTATTTCATTCACCAAAGGACCAAGTGATCATAAATGGGGGAACGGGAGGAAAATGGGGTATAGCAAATTTGGGTGAGGGAGGCAGGAGGGGGACCTGTACTGATTGCGGGACAAGCTGAGTCTTCTCCAGCGAGCGTTTGCTCCAAACCGGGCACTGCTGCCGGGTCTTGCGAGAGGCCCCTGGGCTCAACAATGGAGCGTCCCTTCAGAGCACCAAACACAAAGGGGATTTGCTCTCACGCTGTCCGCATTGTGCAGCTCCTCTCGGTCTAAACGGGGCCGCTTTTTGCCCTGATTAAGACGAGGAGGGGAAAGGGAAACCGAGCCCCGCATCTTTTCTTCTGCAATACAGATGCCGCGTTTCTCCCTCTCCCTCACGCACGGTGCAGTTGCCTGCTCTTTCTAAGGTGCCTTCTGCAGCCCATCCTCATACCGACTGTTGCATTTCGTAGTCTCTTTAGGTGAGCATCACCCCTCTGCCACCCTAACACTAATAAATAAATAAATAAAATGGAAGGGGGTTCAGAGGAGAGGGCAGGAAGGTGGACAAAGGACAGAGAAGCCAGTTAGGAAAGAGGCCGTGGGAGGCAGCTCACATACAACACATTTTGTCATGTGTGGATCCTTTTCTTTTGGGAACAGTGCTGCTCTAACATGTAGGATTTCACAGATGTGCAAAGTGCTGATCTCTCTTCCTCCGTTGTCCCCCTTCCCATTCTAAGCATCCTTCAAAATGGCAAAACTGTGGCTCCCCCGATTGTGTCTGCACAAGGAGGAGATGTTGCCGGGAGGCCGGCGGAAGGCAAGCGGCTCCGAGCTCCCGGAACTGATGGAGACAAAGGCCACTTCCCTGTCACCTTCGCCCGGCTTTTCAAAAGAGCATCCCCCGAAACACAAAGCGTCAGCGGGAAATGGCAATTTTATGAATCCTAATCAATCAAAGGGCTTATTAACTCAATGTGAAGCCAGATTAAAATCTTTAATTATAAATCGTGCTGAAAGGAAAAACAAAATGTACTTATGGTACATTGAAAATTCCGGATATTAACATTGTTGTTATTATCTCTGGCAATATTAAATCCCCCCTCCCTCCCTGCCTTGCAACGGGCCCACCTTCGTCTTATTCCAAAGAACAAGACGGCAGAGCAAAACCTCATTTTTCTTTTCTTTTCTTTTCTCTCCCCCCTTCCTCCCAAGGCTTATTAAAATGTATTCTTTTCTATTGCACACCAGGCAGTTTGCAGGGAAGCTGGGGGTGGGGAGCAGGGGGGGCATTTAGGAAACCCCATTACAGCTGCACAGTGAGCGGCAAGAGGCCGAGGAGGCTCTGCTGCTTTATTAAGGGAGGCGAGTTAGAGTTACGGGGCTGGTGGGGTGGGTGGGGGTGATGCAATCAAATGTGAAGCATTTTCTGCTAATGAAAGAGGCATGCATGTCTGTGCAAGGGGGTGTGATTGGCAGGGCTGCAGATTGGGAGCCACAGGAAGGGCCTTACCTCAAAGCCACGGTGTGAGAAAAGGCAAGGGGTGCTATTTTCATCAGGCAGACATTTGGGAAATGACCACAGCAAATTTAATCACAGTTGGAACAGGGCGGGGGGTGGGGAGAGAGAGAGAGCACCAGAGTCGCATGTTTTATTTATTTGTTCAAAGTCACGGTCATCCTATTGTGTGTTCCTCTCTCATTCTGTCATTTCACACACACACACACACACACACACACCCCTCCTCCCTATTTCCATTGTTAACGCAAGGCACAGGAAAAAATATATATAACCCCCCTCCTTTTGGGGGGAAGACAATCCAGGAGAGGCCAAAGGTTTGGCCAGAGAGAGAGCAAAATGGGGGCTTTTCATATTCAAATCATAAAAGCAAAATGCATTCTACATTGTGATGCTAAAACCTGCATCTTTCATGCATCTGCTTGACAGGCTGCTTGCCTTGTTCCCTTGTCTTCATCCCCTCTCTGTTTTGTGCAATATAGCCTTTTTAAATGGAGGGGGGAACTGCCATCTAAGCCCCTTGCAAGGGTCTGATTTGCAGCGGGTGAGGAGGCATTCTTAGTGCTAATCAAAACAAATAGAAAAGAAAACCCAGGGAGCTCATGGGAAGCAGCCTCCCCTCCCTCCTCGCTTCCTTCTGTACATAGTTCCTGCTTCTGCGCTCCAGGTCTCCTCCTCCGATTTATTCCTAAAGCTGCCCCATGCCCTGAAATCTGTTGTCAATGTACTGCTCTCTGCTAAAGCCCGGTGGAGGCACACAGTCGCCAGGAAGGCAAGAGGATGTGGGCCTGGGGAGGGTGAACTGGCCCTGTGTGTGGCTTCTTTCCCCATCTCACCCCACGCCTAGAAAATATGTCATAACAAATTTTAATATTTTCCTAATTGTTTGAGAATTGCTTCCAATCCTCACCCTGTAAAAAAACCAACTAACAACCTGGTTTAGGACCAAATTTGAGACTATCACTACTTTGGGCTATTTTATTGCCTGTGTACTGCAACCCACCTGAAATGTGCACTTTGTCCCTTGCCCAGGATAGGTCATGCTGTCTGCTGAAGGCAGGCAAAGCACCTGCACCCATTGGGGTCCCTCTGTAGGGTCGCAAGCACCTGTTTCACATAAGCAGCAAAGATGTAGGAATTGTGGCGGCAGTGGGAGGGGGAGGCTTTTATATTGTAAAGCCAGCACGATTGCATACTTTAGTTCCCTGGTCTTTAAATGACAGGCAGACCCATATTCAAGTGGACCCTTGTATGCTTCATTCATAAGAGGAGGAATTTCATATTCATAAGAGAAAAATGCAGGTTGCTAACAACTGATCAGACCCCCACCCCCCCCGCTTCAAGATACATGGCATATACTTTACAAACCCCCCACTCCAATGCACCCCATTCTGTAAAAACCTTAATTGCACCAACTCTTTTGAAGAAGAAAATGCAGGACACCTAATCTAGAAAGCAACAATGATAGACCTAGAAGGAAGTAAAAGCTCCTTGCAACCATCTTTCAGGAGGGAAAATCCTTTTGTGTCTAAACTTGGTTTTTCTTTGCTTTCCAGTACTTTAGAACTAGCTGGTTAGATGGCAGATAGATAATAGACAGACACATGCCACTGTATTTCTATATTTAAAAATCCATTTAATTGAGTTCTAAATAATTATCCTATTTAAGCATTTTCTAAACATCTTTAGGAAAATTTGTAACAGATTTGTGTACAGCTAAATTAATATATTGGAACCTTAAGAAAGGAATCAAATATTTAAACCATGCATATATCTCTGGGAGATCCCACACATATTCAAACCAATTCATATATGGCACATTTGCTAAAATACTATCTTAAATATCAAAATTATTTGTCTCTTTTTCTCTGCAATTTATTTCCACGTTTTTCCTCATAGGATGTTGGGTTTAGAAACATGTTTGATGCCTGTCAGCATATTTAAAACAAGGCTTCCATGCAGTTATTTTTCTTAATTCTGTACTGTCTTAAACTTTATTTCAGAATATATACATTTTTAGAGAAAACTATTTCAATTATCTCTTGAAATCCCTTGCCAAGAAGGGATTACATTTTTGTATGAATTTTACCCAAAATATTAAATGTGCAGGATCAGCAGAGAGAGGAGATCAGAGGAGGGAAATATTCTATTTTCAAATTTAGGTGCAAAAAAACAAAATAGAAAATAAAAACTGTGCAACAAAAATATTCAAGAGAGAATTGAAACAGCTATCTGACAATTAATAATGTTTGTATGAGAAATGAAATTATTATTACAGTGTGGAATAGCAAGGAACAAACTTACAGGTATATGCTTTGAACAGTTTCTCCATAAGGAAACAGCTGCTCCTATCCTGGTGGGGGAAAGGAAAATACTTTAAATGTAATTTCTTAAAGAAGGAGGGAAAGGGGGAACAAAAATGACTATTTTTTATGGTAAAAAATTTGAATGCACCGTTAGAAGGTAATAATAAAATGTGATATTATTATTATTATTATTATTATTATTATTATTATTATTATTAGTGTCTACTGTTTCAAGACCTCCTGCTACACCTTTTCTGCTTTACACACACACAACACACATATTCAGATGAGCAGCCAAAGGAACACACAGAACACACACACCCCCCAGCCGTTCCAGGGGACAAACGGGGGAACAGCCGAGTGAGTGCCGCCAAACAGTTTAATCTGGATTAATCTTGCACTACATTGACTCCCTAAACCTCACATTTTCGTTATGCAAAAGCCAATTGGATTTGCCTGCCCTCGGGCTCCTTCGGTCTGGAGTCTCCAGGTTCAGACCCAACCATTTATCTTGATCGTTTCCAAGCTACTTGGACAGAAGGAGCGGGAGGGGGGGCGGAGGGGGGAGGCGATTGTTTCGTTTGTTGTCAGAGGGCATTGATCCGCCCTTCTGTCTGCTGGTCACCGAGGGGAGGGCAGCCCCCGGAGGAGCCCTTCCAGGCTCGGCCAGGTCAGCAGAGAGAGAGAGAGAGTCCCTATTGAGCCATGACCCAAATGAGCGCTCATTGAAAGGAAACGGGGATTGGCGTCGGGATCGTTCGGAGACACCC